>NC_140579.1:340716467-340895100 GCF_964204655.1 Triturus cristatus
ACCTCAACAACCGCCTCAACTTCTACGCTCCCAAACGCCATCTCCGATCAACCAGCCACGCCCTCGCCGCCGTCCCCCGCATCCGAAGAGCGACAACAGGAGGAAGGTCCTTCTCCTACCTGGCCGCCAAGACCTGGAACTCCCTTCCTCCCGACCTGCGCCTGACCCAAGACCACCTGCCCTTCAGGAAGAAGCTCAAGACCTGGCTGTTCGAGCAGTAGCGGCACCCCCCCCCCAAGCGCCTTGAGACCCTCCGGGTGAGTAGTGCGCTTTATAAATGGCTATGATTGATTGATTGATTGATTGATTGATATTTTCTTTAAAATCCATTTGTTTTTTCGGAGTCGCGGACTCAAGTGTACACATCACGGTGGGTGCGCGCATTCTAGCTGTCATTTTAGAAGTCATGAAGGATCCGCGTATGGTGTGCGACGGCTGCGTGTTTTTCAGTTACATCATATACATTTAATATCACGTGATATGCGCGATTGGTATGCGACCAGTCTGCGACTCCTGCTCCCGCGAATTTGCGACACATGGGCATTATGGTACGAGATATTTGCGCGGTTGCGGGTCCCGCGTGACATCATATACGTGCTGGGGCTGGGTCTGGTGGCTCAGAGGACTAATGCGTCTGCTGTAGGGGCCTGTGTTCGACCTCATGGTCACAGGTTCAAATCCCGGCGGGTCCACTCAGCCTTTCATCCATCTGAGGTCGATAAAATGAGTACCATTGAGTTGGGTAACAATAAACATCTGTTATTCAGCGCCAAGATACCCGTAGTGGTGAACGTGCGCTTTACAAATACACGTGTTATGTTATGTTATGGGGCTTGCTGGGTGCATGACTCCCGCAAAAAAAATAATATGTTCCAAAATGATATGTATGTGTCTTTAATATACATATTAAGGCAAGAGATTATGTAAGATATTCATCAAAATAATATATTTGTACTTATAATAAATTTATATTATTTTTAAATATATTTTTGCGAAGACGGGTGCGTGCATCGTGAGTGCAGAAAACCAGGTCAGCAGAGCTGCTGTAGAGCCAGAGAACCAGGCCAGCAGAGCTGCTTTAGAGCCAGAGAACCAGGTTAGAAGAGCTGCTTTAGAGCCAGAGAACCAGTTCAGCAGAGCTACTCTAGAGCCAGAGAACCAAATCAGCAGATCTGCTTTAGAGCCATAGAACCTGGTCAGCAGAGCTGCTTTAGAGCCAGAGAACCAGGTCAGTAGAGCTGCTCTAGAGCCTAAGAACCAGGTAAACAGAGCTGCTCTAGAGCCAGAGAACCAGGTCTGCAGAACTGCTGCAGAGCCAGAGAAACCAGGTCAGTAGAGCTGCTTTAGAGGGAGAGAACCAGGTCAGCAGAGCTGCTCTAGAGCCAGAGAACCATGTCAGCAGAACTGCTTCAGAGCCATAGAATTGGGTCAGCGGAGCTGCTTTAGAGCCAGAGAACCAGGTCAGCAGAGCTGTTGTAGAGCCAGAGAACTAGATCAGCAGAGCTGCTCTGCAGCATAAGAACTAGGTCAGCAGAGCTGCTCTAGAGCCAGAGAACCAGGTCAGCAGACCTGCTGTAGAGCTAGAGAAACCAGGTCAGCAGAGCTGCTTTAGAGAGAGAGTACCTGGTCAGCAGAGCTGCTTTAGAGCCAGAGAACCAGGTCAGCAGATTCTGCTCTAGCTGACACTGACTGACAGACACTGACTGACTGACTGATACTGACTGACTGACACTGACTGATTGACACTGACTGACTGACACTGACTGACTGACTGACATTGACTGACACTGATTGACACTGAAAGACACTGATTGACTGACACTGACTGACTGACACTGATTGACTGACACTGACTGACACTGATTGACTGACACTGACTGACCGACACTGACTAACTGAAACTGACTTACTACTCTACTACTGACTCTTTACTACTCTCTACTACTCTCTCTCTACTACTCACTCTCTACTACTCACTCTCTAATACTCTCTACTACTCACTCTCTACTACTCTACTATTCTCTACTACTCACTATCTACTACTCTATTACTCTCTACTACTCACTATCTACTACTCACTCTCAACTACTCACTCTCTACTACTCTACTACTCACTCTCTACTAACTCGCTACTACTCTCTACTACTCCCTCTCTACTACTCACTCTCTACTACTCACGCTCTTCTACTCTCTACTACTCACTGTCTACTACTACTCTCTCTACTACTCACTCTCTACTACTCTCTACTATTCACTCTCTACTACTCACTCTCTACTACTCACTCGCTACTACTCTCTACTACTCACTCTCTACTACTCTCTCTCTCTCTACTACTCTCTACTACTACTCTCTACTATTTACTCTCTTATACTCACTCTCTACTACTCTCTACTACTCTCTGCTGCTCTCTATCACTCACTCTCTACTGCTCTACTACTCTCTCTCTACTACTCACTCTCTACTACTCTCTCTCTACTACGCTCTACTACTCACTCTACTACTCTCTACTACTCACTCTCTACTACTCTCTCTCTACTACTCACTCTCTACTATTCACTCTCTACTACTCACTCTCTACTACTCACTCTCTACTACTCTCTACTACTCATACTCTACTACTCCACTACTCTCTACTACTCACTCTCTACTACTCACTCTCTACTACTCTACTACTCTCTACTACTCTCTCTCTACTACTCACTCTCTACTACTCACTCTCTACTACTCTCTCTCTACTACTCTCTACTACTCACTCTACTACTCTCTACTACTCACTCTCTACTACTCTCTCTCTACTACTCACTCTCTACTATTCACTCTCTACTACTCATTCTCTACTACTCACTCTCTACTACTCTCTACTACTCACACTCTACTACTCCACTACTCTCTACTACTCACTCTCTACTACTCACTCTCTACTACTCTACTACTCGCTACTACTCTCTCTCTACTACTCACTCTCTACTACTCACTCTATACTACTCTCTACTACTCACTCTCCACTACTCGCTACTGCTCACTCTCTACTACTCTCTACTACTCACTCTGCTACTCACTCTCTACTACTCTCTAATACTCTCTCTCTGCTGCTCACTCTCTACTACTCTCTACTACTCACTCTCTACTACTCACTCTCTACTACTCTCTACTACTCACTCTCTACTACTCTCTACCACTCACTGTCTACTACTCACTCTCTAATACTCACTCTCTACTACTCACTCTCTACTACTCTACTACTCTCTCTACTTCTCACTCTCTACTACTCACTCTCTACTACTGTACTACTCTCTCTACTTCTCACTCTCTACTACTCTCTCTCTACTACTCACTCTCTACTACTCTCTACTACTCACTCTCTACTACACACTCTCTACTACTTGCTCTCTGCTACTTGCTCTCTACTACTCTCTAGTACTCACTCTACTACTCACTCGCTACTACTCTCTACTACTCATTCTCTAATACTCCACTACTCTCTGCTACTCACTCTCTACTACTCACTCTCTACTACTCTACTACTCTCTACTACTCTCTCTACTACTCACTCTCTACTCCTCACTCTCTACTACTCTCTACTACTCTCTACTACTCTCTCTCTCTACTACTCTCTACTACTCACTCTCTACTACTCACTCTCTACTACTCACTCTCTACTACTCTCTACTACTCACTCTGCTACTCACTCTCTACTACTCTCTAATACTCTCTCTCTGCTACTCACTCTCTACTACTCTCTACTACTCACTCTCTACTACTCTCTACTACTCTCTACTACTCACTCTCTACTACTCTCTCTCTACTACTCTCTACTACTCTCTCTCTACTACTCACTCTCTACTATTCACTCTCTACTACTCACTCTCTACTACTCACTCTCTACTACTCTCTACTACTCACACTCTACTACTCCACTACTCTCTACTACTCACTCTCTACTACTCACTCTCTACTACTCTACTACTCGCTACTACTCTCTCTCTACTACTCACTCTCTACTACTCACTCTATACTACTCTCTACTACTCACTCTCTACTACTCTCTACTGCTCACTCTCTACTACTCTCTACTACTCACTCTGCTACTCACTCTCTACTACTCTCTAATGCTCTCTCTCTGCTGCTCACTCTCTACTACTCTCTACTACTCACTCTCTACTACTCACTCTCTACTACTCTCTACTACTCACTCTCTACTACTCTCTACTACTCTCTACTACTCACTCTCTACTACTCTCTACTACTCACTCTCTACTACTCTCTACTACTCACTGTCTACTACTCACTCTCTAATACTCACTCTCTACTACTCACTCTCTACTACTCTACTACTCTCTCTACTTCTCACTCTCTACTACTCACTCTCTACTACTGTACTACTCTCTCTACTTCTCACTCTCTACTACTCTCTCTCTACTACTCACTCTCTACTACTCTCTACTACTCACTCTCTACTACACACTCTCTACTACTTGCTCTCTGCTACTTGCTCTCTACTACTCTCTAGTACTCACTCTACTACTCACTCGCTACTACTCTCTACTACTCATTGTCTAATACTCCACTACTCTCTACTACTCACTCTCTACTACTCACTCTCTACTACTCTACTACTCTCTACTACTCTCTCTACTACTCACTCTCTACTACTCACTCTCTACTACTCTCTACTACTCTCTACTACTCTCTCTCTACTACTCTCTACTACTCACTCTCTACTACTCACTCTCTACTACTCACTCTCTACTACTCTCTACTACTCACTCTGCTACTCACTCTCTACTACTCTCTAATACTCTCTCTCTGCTACTCACTCTCTACTACTCTCTACTACTCACTCTCTACTACTCTCTACTACTCTCTACTACTCACTCTCTACTACTCTCTCTCTACTACTCTCTGCTACTCTCTCTCTACTACTCTCTACTACTCACTCTCTACTACTCTCTACTACTCACTCTCTACTACTCTCTACTACTCACTCTGCTACTCACTCTCTACTACTCTCTAATACTCTCTCTCTGCTACTCACTCTCTACTACTCTCTACTACTCACTCTCTACTACTCACTCTCTACTACTCTACTACTCTCTACTACTCTCTCTCTACTACTCACTCTCTACTGCTCACTCTATACTACTCTCTACTACTCACTCTCTACTACTCTCTCTCTATTACTCTCTACTACTCACTCTCTACTACTCTCTACTACTCACTCTCTACTACTCTCTCTCTACTACTCTCTCTCTACTACTCTCTACTACTCACTCTGCTACTCACTCTCTACTACTCTCTACTACTCTCTCTCTGCTACTCACTCTCTACTACTCTCTACTACTCACTCTCTACCACTCTCTACTACTCACTCTCTACTACTCTCTACTACTCTCTACTACTCACTCTCTACTACTCTCTAATGCTCTCTCTCTGCTACTCACTCTCTACTACTCTCTACTACTCACTCTCTACTACTCTCTACTACTCACTCTCTACTACTCTCTACTACTCTCTACTACTCACTCTCTACTACTCACTCTCTAATACTCACTCTCTACTACTCACTCTCTACTACTCATTCTCTACTACTCTGCTACTCTCTCTACTTCTCACTCTCTACTACTCACTCTCTACTACTGTACTACTCTCTCTACTTCTCACTCTCTACTACTCTCTCTCTACTACTCACTCTCTACTACTCTCTACTACTCACTCTCTACTACACACTCTCTACTACTTGCTCTCTGCTACTCACTCTCTCATACTCTCTAGTACTCACTCTACTACTCACTCTCTACTACTCTCTACTACTCACTCTCTACTACTCCACTACTCTCTACTACTCACTCTCTACTACTCACTCTCTACTACTCTACTACTCTCTACTACTCTCTCTCTACTACTCACTCTCTACTACTCTCTACTACTCTCTACTACTCTCTCCTACTCACTCTCTACTACTCACTCTCTACTACTCACTCTCTACTACTCTCTCTCTACTACTCTCTACTACTCACTCTGCTACTCACTCTCTACTACTCTCTAATACTCTCTCTCTCTGCTACTCACACTCTACTACTCTCTACTACTCACTCTCTACTACTCTACTACTCACTCTCTACTACTCTCTCTCTACTACTTTCTACTACTCACTCTCTGCTACTCTCTACTACTCACTCTCTACTACTCTCTCTCTACTACTCTCTACTACTCACTCTGCTACTCACTCTCTACTACTCTGTAATACTCTCTCTCTGCTACTCACTCTCTACTACTCTCTACTACTCACTCTGTACTACTCACTCTCTACTACTCACTCTCTACTACTCTACTACTCTCTCTACTTCTCACTCTCTACTACTCACTCTCTACTACTCTACTACTCTCTCTACTTCTCACTCTCTACTACTCTCTCTCTACTACTCACTCTCTACTACTCTCTACTACTCACTCTCCACTACACACTCTCTACTACTTGTTCCATGCTACTCGCTCTCTACTACTCTCTAGTACTCACTCTACTACTAACTCTCTACTACTCTCTACTACTCACTCTCTACTACTCCACTACTCTCTACTACTCACTCTCTACTACTCACTCTCTACTACTCTACTACTCTCTACTACTCTCTCTCTCTACTCACTCTCTACTACTCTCTACTACTCTCAACTACTCTCTCCTACTCACTCTCTACTACTCACGCTCTACTACTCACTCTCTACTACTCTCTCTCTACTACTCTCTACTACTCACTCTGCTACTCACTCTCTACTACTCTCTAATACTCTCTCTCTGCTACTCACACTCTACTACTCACTCTTTACTACTCTACTACTCACTCTTTACTACTCTCTCTCTACTACTTTCTACTACTCACTCTCTACTACTCTCTACTACTCACTCTCTACTACTCTCTCTCTACTACTCTCTACTACTCACTCTGCTACTCACTCTCTACTACTCTCTAATACTCTCTCTCTGCTGCTCACACTCTACTACTCTCTACTACTCACTCTCTACTACTCACTCTCTACTACTCACTCTCTACTACTCTACTACTCTCTCTACTTCTCACTCTCTACTACTCAATCTCTACTACTCTACTACTCTCTCTACTTCTCACTCTCTACTACTCTCTCTCTACTACTCACTCTCTACTACTCTCTACTACTCACTCTCCACTACACACTCTCTACTACTTGTTCTATGCTACTTGCTCTCTACTACTCTCTAGTACTCACTCTACTACTCACTCTCTACTACTCTCTACTACTCACTCTCTACTACTCCACTACTCTCTACTACTCACTCTCTACTACTCACTCTCTACTACTCTACTACTCTCTCTCTACTACTCACTCTCTACTACTCACTCTCTACTACTCTCTACTACTCTCTACTACTCACTCTCTACTACTCTCTCTCTACTACTCTCTACTACTCACTCTCTACTACTCTCTACTACTCACTCTTTACTACTCTCTCTCTACTATTCTCTACTACTCACTCTGCTACTCACTCTCTACTACTCTCTAATACTCTCTCTCTGCTACTCACTCTCTACTACTCTCAACTACTCACTCTCTACTACTCACTCTCTACTACTCTCTACTACTCACTCTCTACTACTCTCTACTACTCTCTACTACTCGCTCTACTACTCACTCTCTACTACTCTCTACTTCTTACTCTCTAATGCTCACTCTCTACTACTCACTCTCTACTACTCACTCTACTACTCACTATCTGATACTTTCGCTACTACTCTCTACTACTCTCTACTACTCACTCTCTACTCTCTATTACTCACTCTCTACTCTCTACCTCTCTACCTCTCTCTACCTCTGTCTCTACTACTCTCTACCTCTACACCTCTACCTCTACACCTCTACCTATACACCTCTACCTCTCTACCTCTCTGTACATGCACACATATGCACATATATATGGATATATATGCATATGCATTTATATATATGTATGTGTATATATACATATATAAACATATAAATATAATCTGCATATCTATATAAATATAAATGCATGCAAACATATACATATATGCATACATATGCATGGTATGTACATGACAGTTTGAAAAATTCTAATACAAGCAAAGTTAAAAAGCCACCTAATTACAAACAGAATTGCTTTAAATTAAACGAGGGCGAGACCTATTGCATTTTCAATGCTTGTTTACTTTGATTCCATCAAGAAGGCATTCAGATGTGTCACACATTTTCCATAAATTCTGAATGGTAGCACTCTAGTTGCTCATTAGATCACTGTAGTAAAGCTACTGCTCACCAGGGAAGTCTGCTGCTGGTATTCAAAGTGCATGTTTCAGTCTGCATGTCAGAATTTTTTAATGAAATGGAAGAGGATTTGAGAAGTCAAAATGTGCCCTAATCTTTCTTTCTGCAGCACTAATCACAATTTCTATGGCAAAATGAACCCCCTCATTTTGTTCCTTTGCAAATTAAATGTTTTGAGTGTTACCACTTTATTCCAATCACGATGGCATCAGGTGTGCCATACTTTTGTCATAAGAAAGACTGTTAGCGCTCTAGTTGTTCTTTAAAACACTCTGGGACATTCTGTCATTGGGCTATAATTGGGCTACATCTCGGTGATATTGGTGCTACATTTGGGCTCTTTTGTCTCTGGTGGCCATCTTGGGAGACTTATTTGTTTTGAACTTTCCTAATTTCCTCATTTACAACAGTCTCCTCAGTAGGAAATACTTTCAGGTTTTTTACTTTCATTCCATCAAGAAGGCATTCAGATGTGACACACATTTGCCATAAATTCAGAATGTTAGCACTCTAGTTGCTTATTAGATCACTGATGTAAAGCTACTGCTCACCAGGGAAGTCTGCTGCTGGTATTGAACGTGCATGTTTCAGTCTGCATGTCAGAATTTTTTAATGAAATAGAAGAGGATTTGAGAAATCACTCAAAATGTGCCCTAATTTTCTTTTTTCCGCAATAATCATAATTTCTATGGCAAAATGAACCTCCTCATTGTGTTCCTTTTAAATTAAACCACTCACTCTCTACTACTCAGTCACTACTACTTTCTACAAATCAATCTCTACTACTCTCTCTCTACTACTCTCTACTACTCTCTACTACTCACTCTCTACTACTCTCTACTACTCTCTCTACTACTCTCTACTACTCACTCTACTGCTCTCTACTACTCTCTACCACTCACTCTCCACTACTCTACTACTCACTCTCTACTACTCTCTCTCTACTACTCCCTCTCTACTACTCACTCTACTACTCTCTACTACTCACTCTCTACTACTCTACTACTCTCTACTACTCTCTACTACTCACTCTCTACTACTAACTCTCAACTACTCACTCTCTACTACTCTCTTTACTACTCACACTCTACTACTCTCTACTACTCACTCTACTACTCTCTACTACTCTCTACCACTCACTCTCTACTACTCTACTACTCACTCTCTACTACTCTCTACTACTCTCTCTCTACTACTCACTCTCTACTACTCACTCTACTACTCTCTACTACTCTCTCTCTACTAATCACTCTCTACTACTCACTCTCTACTACCCTACTACTCACTCTCCACTACTCACTCTCTACTACTCGCTCTCTACTACTCTCTACTACTCACTCTACTACTCACTCTCTACTACTTTACTACTCTCTCTGCTACTCACTCTCTACTACTCTCTAATACTCACTCTCTACTACTCACTCTCTACTACTCTACTACTCTCTACTACTCTCTCTACTACTCACTCTCTACTACTCACTCTCTACTACTCTCTACTACTCACTCTCTACTACACACTCTCTACTACTTGCTCTCTACTACTCACTCTACTACTCACTCTACTACTCACTCCCTACTACTCACTCTACTACTCACTCTCTACTACCCACTCTCTACTACTCCCTAACTCTCTACTAATCACTCTCTACTACTCACTCTGTAATACTCTCTACTACTCACTCTCTACTACTCTCTACTACTCACTCTCTACTACTCTCTCTCTACTACTCACTCTCTACTACTCTCTACTACTCACTCTCTACTACTCTCTCTCTACTACTCTCTACTACTCACTCTCTACTACTCACTCTCTACTACTCTCTACTACTCACTCTCTACTACTCTCTCTCTACTACTCCCTACTACTCACTCTACTACTCATTCTCTACTACTCTCTCTCTGCTACTCACTCTCAACTACTCACTCTCTACTACTATCTCTACTACTCACTCTCTACTACTCTCTACTACTCACTCTACTACTCTCTACTCTCTACCACTCACTCTCTACTACTCTCTCTCTACTACTCTCTACTACTCTCTACTACTCACTCTTTACTACTCTCTACTACTCTCTCTACTACTCACTCTACTGCTCTCTACTACTCTACCACTCACTCTCCACTACTCTACTACTCACTCTCTACTACTCTCTCTCTACTACTCCCTCTCTACTACTCATTCTACTACTCTCTACTACTCACTCTCTACTACTCTACTACTCTCTACTACTCACTCTCTACTACTCATTCTCAACTACTCACTCTCTACTACTCTCTCTACTACTCACTCTCTACTACTCTCTACTACTCACTCTACTACTCTCTACTACTCTCTACCACTCACTCTCTACTACTCTACTACTCACTCTCTACTACTGTCTACTACTCTCTCTCTACTACTCACTCTCTACTACTCACTCTACTACTCTCTACTACTCTCTCTCTACTAATCACTCTCTACTACTCACTCTCTACTACTCACACATTTTCCATAAATTCTGAATGGTAGCACTCTAGTTGCTCATTAGATCACTGTAGTAAAGCTACTGCTCACCAGGGAAGTCTGCTGCTGGTATTCAAAGTGCATGTTTCAGTCTGCATGTCAGAATTTTTTAATGAAATGGAAGAGGATTTGAGAAGTCAAAATGTGCCCTAATCTTTCTTTCTGCAGCACTAATCACAATTTCTATGGCAAAATGAACCCCCTCATTGTGTTCCTTTGCAAATTAAATGTTTTGAGTGTTACCACTTTATTCCAATCACGATGGCATCAGGTGTGCCATACTTTTGTCATAAGAAAGACTGTTAGCGCTCTAGTTGTTCTTTAAAACACTCTGGGACATTCTGTCATTGGGCTATAATTGGGCTACATCTCGGTGATATTGGTGCTACATTTGGGCTCTTTTGTCTCTGGTGGCCATCTTGGGAGACTTATTTGTTTTGAACTTTCCTAATTTCCTCATTTACAACAGTCTCCTCAATAGGAAATACTTTCAGGTTTTTTACTTTCATTCCATCAAGAAGGCATTCAGATGTGACACACATTTGCCATAAATTCAGAATGTTAGCACTCTAGTTGCTTATTAGATCACTGATGTAAAGCTACTGCTCACCAGGGAAGTCTGCTGCTGGTATTGAAAGTGCATGTTTCAGTCTGCATGTCAGAATTTTTTAATGAAATAGAAGAGGATTTGAGAAATCACTCAAAATGTGCCCTAATTTTCTTTTTTCCGCAATAATCATAATTTCTATGGCAAAATGAACCTCCTCATTGTGTTCCTTTTAAATTAAACCACTCACTCTCTACTACTCAGTCGCTACTACTTTCTACAAATCAATCTCTACTACTCTCTCTCTCTACTACTCTCTACTACTCTATACTACTCTCTCTACTACTCTCTACTACTCACTCTACTGCTCTCTACTACTCTCTACCACTCACTCTCCACTACTCTACTACTCACTCTCTACTACTCTCTCTCTACTACTCCCTCTCTACTACTCACTCTACTACTCTCTACTACTCACTCTCTACTACTCTACTACTCTCTACTACTCTCTACTACTCACTCTCTACTACTAACTCTCAACTACTCCATCTCTACTACTCGCTTTACTACTCACACTCTACTACTCTCTACTACTCACTCTACTACTCTCTACTATTCTCTACCACTCACTCTCTACTACTCTACTACTCACTCTCTACTACTCTCTCTCTACTACTCACTCTCTACTACTCACTCTACTACTCTCTACTACTCTCTCTCTACTAATCACTCTCTACTACTCACTCTCTTCTACTCTACTACTCACTCTCCACTACTCACTCTCTACTACTCGCTCTCTACTACTCTCTACTACTCACTCTACTACTCACTCTCTACTACTTTACTACTCTCTCTGCTACTCACTCTCTACTACGCTCTAATACTCACTCTCTACTACTCTACTACTCTCTACTACTCTCTCTACTACTCACTCTCTACTACTCGCTCTCTACTACTCTCTACTACTCACTCTCTACTACACACTCTCTACTACTTGCTCTCTACTACTCACTCTACTACTCACTCTACTACTCACTCCCTACTACTCACTCTACTACTCACTCTCTACTACCCACTCTCTACTACTCCCTAACTCTCTACTAATCACTCTCTACTACTCACTCTGTAATACTCTCTACTACTCACTCTCTACTACTCTCTACTACTCACTCTCTACTACTCTCTCTCTACTACTCACTCTCTACTACTCTCTACTACTCACTCTCTACTACTCTCTCTCTACTACTCTCTACTACTCACTCTCTACTACTCACTCTCTACTACTCTCTACTACTCACTCTCTACTACTCTCTCTCTACTACTCCCTACTACTCACTCTACTACTCATTCTCTACTACTCTCTCTGCTACTCACTCTCAACTACTCACTCTCTACTACTATCTCTACTACTCACTCTCTACTACTCTCTACTACTCACTCTACTACTCTCTACTACTCTCTACCACTCACTCTCTACTACTCTCTCTCTACTACTCTCTACTACTCTCTACTACTCACTCTCTACTACTCTCTACTACTCTCTCTACTACTCACTCTACTGCTCTCTACTACTCTACCACTCACTCTCCACTACTCTACTACTCACTCTCTACTACTCTCTCTCTACTACTCCCTCTCTACTACTCATTCTACTACTCTCTACTACTCACTCTCTACTACTCTACTACTCTCTACTACTCACTCTCTACTACTCACTCTCAACTACTCACTCTCTACTACTCTCTCTACTACTCACTCTCTACTACTCTCTACTATTCACTCTACTACTCTCTACTACTCTCTACCACTCACTCTCTACTACTCTACTACTCACCCTCTACTACTGTCTACTACTCTCTCTCTACTACTCACTCTCTACTACTCACTCTACTACTCTCTACTACTCTCTCTCTACTAATCACTCTCTACTACTCACTCTCTACTACTCTACTACTCACTCTCCACTACTCACTCTCTACTACTCGCTCTCTACTACTCTCTACTACTCACTCTACTACTCACTCTCTACTACTCTACTACTCTCTCTGCGACTCACTCTCTACTACTCTCTACTACTCACTCTCTACTACTCACTCTCTACTACTCTACTACTCTCTACTACTCTCTCTACTACTCACTCTCTACTACTCTCTACTACTCACTCTCTACTACACACTCTCTACTACTTGCGCTCTACTACTCGCTCTACTACTCACTCTACTACTCACTCCCTACTACTCACTCTACTACTCACTCTCTACTACCCACTCTCTACTACTCCACTACTCTCTACTAATCACTCTCTACTACTCACTCTGTAATACTCTCAACTACTCACTCTCTACTACTCTCTACTACTCACTCTCTACTACTCTCTCTCTACTACCCACTTTCTACTACTCTCTACTACTCACTCTCTACTACTCTCTCTCTCTACTACTCTCTACTACTCATTCTCTACTACTCTCTACTACTCAATCTCTACTACTCTCCCTCTACCACTCTCTACTACTCACTCTACTACTCAGTCAGTCAGTCAACAATAGCTTTATTCGGTTAAAAGTTAAAACCATCAAAGCATACAGCAAAAATTCATTTGCAAATAGTTACAATCAAAATAAACTACAAAATCTTTTCAGACAAACATACAATAAACAATATTTCATAAATACAAAGTTAAGCAAATAATTGGCGAACAATCACATTAAAAAGTATGTCAGCCCTGATATTTAAAAATTATTACATTATCAAAAAGAAAAGAAAAACAAAACTAAAAAGGACCACATTCTCCAAATATCAAGCAAACTTAGAAATGGGGGAGATCCACAGAACTAAATTCGATTTCTACATCTAATAGCCCCAGTGAGATAGCTGGCTACTCCGAAGCATACCAATGATGAACCTAGCATTTGTAGATAGACCAATGCGGGCCTTACTTGCTCAAAGTAGCAATTCTTAAAAATAGGGCGAATACATTTCTTACGCTGTAGAGTATAAAATTTACAAAAGAAAACCATATGCAGCGTATTTTGTTCTGAGGTATTATCACAGGGACAGGGCCCCAAGGTGCCCTCTTTAAAGAAACCCTTCGGGTGAGCTAAAAGCCAAGGAAGCATGCCATGTTTAAACCTCGACAACAAAAACAGATGGAATGGATTGTTTATATAGGTCAAGTATGGCTGGATCTCACTGCCAATACTTAACATGACAAAACTCCTAACAGACGGCTTGCCCACTTCCCCGCCTTCCCTCAGCAACCTTGCCCTACACATGAACTGGGACTTAAAAGTTTTTATTTCTAATTTGCTCATCGCAATTGGTCTGTCAAATAAGTCAAAATAGCCAAGGGTCTCCAAATTAGATTTAATATAACGCAGCCAAGGAATGCACATGGCTTTATCAAGGGCCAGACAGTCTTGAATAATAAGCTGATTTAGGCTTGGTGATTGCTGAGCCCAAACTCTTAGCCATCCTACTAATGGGGCAACAGACATCTGATCAGTTAAATAACCTGCCCCCAAATCTTCATGGATATTAAAAATTGGAGCAGATGCAGGTAATGACAGTAATTTCCAGAAAAAGGCATTTTCTACTATTTGAATCTCTACCGAAGCCTTATAACCCCAGACCTCACTACCATATAGGGCCATAGGTACGCACTTAGCGTTATATATCTTCATAATCGCGGGCAAGGGTTTACAACCCAGCCGTTTCGCAAAGCCCAACAGGGCTCCTGTTGCCCTCGCGAGAATATTCTTTTTCTGGGCGCGTTGCATGACCCAGGATCTCCTGTCATCAAAGGTGATCCCCAGATATGGAAAGGTCTGCACTTTCATAAGCTCCTGGCCATTACAAAAGAATTTAGCTTTTTTTGCCCCCCCACAGCCAATTGTCATGGAATGTGACTTTTTAAAATGTGTTACTAAATCCAAAGATTTACAAAATGAGGACAATACATCCCCCAGGTTATTAATATAAAGCGAGAAAAGCAAGGGAGCAAGAATACACCCTTGTCTTACCCCTCGCTTCACCTGCCAAGCTTCAGAAAGATTCCCGTCCTCACTATAACGAACGGCAGCGGTAGTATCCTCATGCATAAGTGCCAAAAAGGCAATCAGCACGGGGTCAAGCCCCAACACTACCAGGGAAGCCCAAAGTTTTTGCCGATTTACGGGGTCATAAGCAGTAGACATGTCCATAAACGCTAAATGTAGGACCCCCTGCTTGGCGGCCGTGTACTTCCCAATTATAAGATGCAGATTGAGGCATTGATCCACCGTGCTCCTTCCTTTTCTGAAACCATATTGTAGGTCCGAGATAATGGAATTGTCCTCCAGCCAAGTTGTTAATCTAGCGAGAACAACTTTGCCCATTATCTTCGTAGCGGAATCTAAAAGAGAAATAGGCCGATAACATGCCGGATCATCTCTCGAGCCTTTTTTAAATAATGGCACTATCACCGCTTTACCCCAAGAACTGGGTGCGCCCACCTTTGAAACGGCATTAAAAACAGAAGTTAAAAGCTTCGCCCAATACTTTGGATCTGCCTTATAAAAATCTGCGGGAACGCCATCTGGGCCCGGTGCTTTGCCCTTTGCCATAGACTCGATGGAGTCCTGAACTTCAACCTTATTAAAATCAAGTTTTGATGCAAGATTAATATCACCATAATTTACTGAATTTTGGTCTGGAATTTCAGAGTAAAGACCACTAAAATGTGCCACCCATTTATCTGGGGGAATAATACAGTCATTACTTGTGTTCTCCAATTCGTTAAAAAGTGGACTGTTAATTACTTTCCAGAATTGGGAGCTACTTTTTAAAACACTAGCGTCTGACAATTCCTCCCACGCAATATTTTTTAGTTGAATTTTCCTTGCCTTTATTGCTTTTTTATAGGATCTTCTTGCCTCCACAATTCTGCTGGCATCTTTCCCACTATCTTTTAATGCCAGTAAGAGAGCGGAATGCGCTCTACAACATGCCTGGTCAAACCAGTTTTTAAACTTCTTAGGTCTTGGTTTCCCATCGAGGGTTAAGTTATCCATTACCTGTTTTGTTATTCTCTCGAAGGCGCCAAGAATATCAACTGGTTTAGACTCTATTGCCAAGCATATATTTAAATCCACCAAATTACTGTGATACAAATTCTCAAGAAAATCAAACGGGGTAATGACGTCCCATCTCAGACGTCTTCCCTGTTTAATAGGGACTAAGTTTAAGTTAGAGATGGCAGACAAAGGATTTGACCTAGTCACAGCGTTAATATTGATTTCCATGGACAGGGGATTATGATCGCTTAAGGCATTAGGGGTGACACGAAAAAAACCTATCAGATCCTTCAAAAGACAGGAAATAAAAATATAGTCAATAGTGCTATTATGGCCCTGACCAGTAAATGTGGGGATAGAAGATAAAAAATTCTGCATCGGTACGAATAAATGAAAGGCAGATACAATACTCTCTAGGCACATCCCACCCTTAGTATGATCAAAGTGGGCTTCCTCCTGAGGGCAATAGACATGATTAGAATTTCCAAAACAATTGAGTTGACATACATGAATATTAAAATCGCCACAAAGTAACAAAAAATAAGATGTAACATTTTTTGCATCAAACTCATCCAAAAAAGTGGATAATGCTTTTAGGTGCTCCAATTCATCCAACCTAGTAAATGAGTTATAAAAATTCACGACTAGTAAAGTGGGGAGATTGGCACCTACTAATTTGACCGCCAATATGTTAGGTGAGCTAGTCACTACAAGTTCTGTACTATACAGCAACTTGAGACTAAATAGTAACAAAAGACCACCCCGAGGCCTCCCCGACGAGGAAGGCACAGCATATTTATTAAAGGACTGATACCCATCCAGGTAATAAGGATCTTTAGCCTCCCACGTCTCTTGCAAAGCAATTATGTGAAAAGTAGAAAGAAAAGACTTCCAGCTTGTATCACCTCTTTTCGATCTCAACCCAGCAATGTTCCATGACAGAGTCATGACCTTATTTACTGGTGAGGTCAGCACCCCCAACCCCCTATCTTATGGCACAACATTCCCTGGAAGTAATAGATGAGGAAAGGATTCCACAGTTTCATTGGTTACAGGGACCCTAGCAGTCGCATAGCTAAATATACCAGAGGGAAACATTTCACTCTCTTCTACTTGGGTAATCTCAGATGTTATCTGGTTTCTACCATCACCCTGAGTTGCCAATTGAGATAAGGAGCTACCGCCAGGTCCATAGTGGTCGATATTTTCTTCAGCAGTCATCACAATCTCTACTTCTTCTAGGACCGACCTACTAGGCTCAGTATCAGGTGCCTGGGTATGAACTACACTAAGTCAATCATTTGCATCCAGAGAGCTAAGAACCTCATACCTATTACTAAGAGCCAATGTCCTATTCACAGGAACAGAGTGAGAAATATGACCAATATTTCCTGTCCACCTCTGAGTGTAAGGTGGATAAAAGAACCCCAGAGGGAGGACATTAACATAGTCCTGATGTAATCTAGACGACCCTGCCTGTCTAAAAATGTTGGCTACCAAATCAGGGGAACTAAAGCTCACAACAACACAGTCACCCTTCAGTGTCTTATTCGACTTCCCAACCCAGGGAACCCTTCTCACCATCTTAAAACACTCAAAAAGGTGACTCCCCAGCGCTGTCTTTCCTGCTAAGAAGTGCAGAGCTTTATTCCTTAAAGAGGACCAATCCTCTTCCTTCCCATCACTAGATATGGGAACATTTGCCAAGATGACAGTGTACGGGCAGGCCTCCGGGGGCAAATGCAAAGGACGTTCTCTAAATACCTGCGTAGGGAGCGCACTTACTCTCCCTGTCATCTCCCCAGATCTCAAATTAGCACCACCAGAGGAGCCTACAATTACTGGGGGTGGATTAGGAGGACCTACGACAGTAGTTATCATAGACTCAGCTAGGTCGGAAACTCTAGATATTACTCCACTTAAGGAGGGCCTCTCCAGTGGATTACGATTTAACAATAGTGTTTCTTGGCCAGCTCTGTGCCGCTCGATCGAAGTGAGTCTGTCATCAATTTTTTTAAGTCTATTCATAACTGGGAGCAGAGTTGCTTTTAAACGCTCATCCATAAGCTGTAATAGGTCAGCCAGATTAAGTCCAGCGGTGTTTGTGGACCCCCGTTCAATATTTACAATCTGTCCTTGCGTCTTATCAGCCAGGGTCTGGGACACCACAGTACGTTCCTGGGTAACTAACCCGTGAACTGATTCTAAGTTCCTGGGTTGTTTTGCTTGTTGGCGACTTCCCTTAGGGCCTTTAGTCGCTTTTCTTTTACCCTTGTTTATTTTAGTGGTAGTAACAAGAAGGGCTCGTGATTGCCTAGAACGTGTAGCTGGAGGTGAGAGAAGGAGACTAGAAGTGTTTTCCGATGCCAGTGGAACAACAACACTGGCTTCTGACACAGACTCCCCAGAGGGGGAACAACCAGCCTCTCTAACATCAGTGCCTGTAATAAAACCACCATGTTGATTTTCTAAATGAGGCAGTGATAATGGCTCCAAAGAAAGCCTCCTCTCTACAATGGCAATTTCTCTAGCAACCACAGTTTCAGCTTTTTTCAAAAAAGCATCCAAGGTCCCCGAGCCCCCTTTTGCCAAACACTTATTATTACTTTTAGCCATAACAAAGTCAAATTAACACACAAAACGATCAAGCGTGGCAAATCAAAAATTGTAAAAGAACACCCACTTTAGGCACAGCTGCAGCCTAGCGTACTAAATAAAACCTCCCAAATTCCTTGGTTACTACACCAACATTACTAGGCCCCCAATGTCCAGGAACACAGGGTACTAATTAAGCGATAGTATATTACAGACGCCGAACACCTTAATATCGTCCTCAGAATGTTAGGAAGGTGGCCCAGCCCAGCCTCTACCTGCCCCGGACGGCCACAGACAGCCCGCCCTTTGCCCGGGCTTAGCCCGGCGCCGCCCGCGCGCGGTCCCGCGATGCGGGGGGAGGAGTTATTTTTAAATCGCCGTCGGGCGCGAAATGCCTGGTGTCCGCTTCCGGGATCTGCGGCAAAGGAGCCTGGGATATGTAGGCTGCTGGACCCTCCACGCAGCAGCCGCTACACACACCACCGCAACAGCCGGAGAAGAAACAGCCGCTCCGCAACGAGGACCCGCCAGCCCCAGGGAAATGCAGCAGGTAAGGAAACACCACCGTCAGATGTCCGCAGGTGTTCAAAGAACCCGCTCTGCCAGGGGCGGAATCATTTTTAAATCGCCGTCGGGCGCAAAATGCCTGGTGTCCGCTTCCGGGATCTGCGGCAAAGGAGCCTGGGATATGTAGGCTGCTGGACCCTCCACGCAGCAGCCGCTACACACACCACCGCAACAGCCGGAGAAGAAACAGCTGCTCCGCAATGAGGACCCGCCAGCCCCAGGGAAATGCAGCAGGTAAGGATACACCACCGTCAGATGTCCGCAGGTGTTCAAAGAAACTACTCATTCTCTACTACTCTCTCTCTGCTACTCACTCTCAACTACTCACTCTCTACTACTCTCTCTACTACTCACTCTCTTCTACTCTCTACTACTCACTCTACTACTCTCTACCACTCACTCTCTACTACTCTACTACTCTCTCTCTACTACTCACTCTCTACTACTCACTTTACTACTCTCTACTACTCTCTCTACTAATCACTCTCTACTACTCACTCTCTACTACTCACTCTCCACTACTCACTCTCTACTACTCGCTCTCTACTACTCTCTACTACTCACTCTACTACTCACTCTCTACTACTCTACTACTCTCTCTGCTACTCACTCTCTACTACTCTACTACTCACGCTCTACTACTCTACTACTCTCTACTACTCTCTCTACTACTCACTCTCTACTACTCAATCTCTACTACTCTCTCTCTACTACACACTCTCTACTACTTGCTCTCTACTACTCACTCTACTACTCACTCTACTACTCACTCCCTACTACTCACTCTACTACTCACTCTCTACTACTCTCTACTACCCACTCTCTACTACTCCACTACTCTCTACTAATCACTCTCTACTACTCACTCTGTAATACTCTCTACTACTCTCTACAACTCACTCTCTACTACTCTCTCTCTACTACTCACTCTCTACTACTCACTCTATACTACTCTCTCTCTACTACTCTCTACTACTCTCTACTACTCTCTACTACTCACTCTCTACTATTCTCTACTACTCACTCTCTACTACTCACTCTCTACTACTCTCTACTACTCACTCTCTACTACTCTCTACTACTCACTCTTTACTACTCTCTACTACTCTCTACTTCTCCCTCTCTACTACTCTCTACTACTCACTCTCTACTACTCACTCTACTACTCTCTCCTACTCTCTCTCTACTCTCTATTACTCATCCTCTACTCTACCTCTCTACCTCTCTCTACCTCTCTCTACTACTCTCTACCTCTCTACCTCTCTACCTCTACCTCTCTACCTCTACGTCTCTACCTCTACGTCTCTACCTCTCTCTACACGCACACATATGCACATATATGCATATGCATTTATATATATGTGTATATATTATCTACTGGCGGTCGCCAGTAGATAGTTATAGTTAGGACCGTGTTTCCATAGGAAATCCGCAACATTCTATTTGGAATAACTTTGGCGCCGGTTGACGAATCCTCGCGAAATTGTCAAAATAGGTGGGGCGCTCCGTTCCGCTCCTACCCTGAAAGTCTCGGGGGGATTCGTCAAGCGGGGGCTGAGAAAAAAGGGGGTCCCAAAACGCGTTTTCCCCATGCAATTTTCCATAGGGACCTTTAGTCCAAAGTACAGCCCGAACGGCTGAACAGAATTACTTGAAATTTGGCAGAGAGGTAGTCCTCAGCTCAGGGATGTGCCTTTTGCATATATGGTGTCAATCTCTTCAGTAGTTCCTGAGAAAATCAAAAGTAAAATCACATACATATCTGGGCGGAGCCTAACCACACATCTCATCCTGAGATCTGATTGGCTGTCAGCACTTCATCCATGAAGTGTTGGCAGCCATCTTGGGACCAATATAAATGATAGCACCTCATTAAAAAGCATTGCAGTTAATAGAAGGTTTTAAGACTTTAGTTACATTATAAATCATTTGTTGATGGTACCATACGCAATTGTGGTATGTTCTAAGGTGATTTCACCATGTGAAAAAGCCTTCTGCTGGGATATCATGATTGAGAGAAAAATATTATCTCATGCTTTTCCCACAAAGGTTTGGAAGGGGATCTATAAGCTAAACTGAGAGCTTATTTTCTGTAAATTCACATTATCTTTCTCAGTCATGTCAGAATGAAGTCAGTTGATTCCTTTGTGTTCTACTGCAGCTTCCCAGAGTGTTCCAAAGAACAACTAGAGCGCTAACAGTCCTACTTATGATAAACATATGGCACACCTGAAGCCATCTTGATTGGATTAAAGTGGTAACTCTTAAAACATTTAATTTAAAAAGGAACAAAATGAGGGGGTTCATTTTTCCATAGAAAGTATGATTAGTGCTGCAGAAAGAAAAAATAGGGCACATTTTGAGTGACTTCTCAAATCCTCTTCTATTTCTTTAAAAAATTCTGACATGCAGACTGAAACATGCACTTTTAATACCAGGAGCAGACTTCCATGGTGAACAGTAGTTTTACTACAGTGATCTAATGAGCAACTAGAGTGCTAACATATCTGAATACCTTCATGATGGAATCAAAGTAAAAAACTGAAAGCATTTCCTACTGAGGAGACTGCAGTACATGAGGAAATTAGGAAACTTCATAACAAATAAATCTCCCAAGATGGCCACCGGAGACAAAAGAGCCCAAATGTAGCCCAAAATAACCCAGATGTAGCCCGAATATAGCCCAATGACAGAAGTGTGCTAAACACTTATTATTTTGTGTTTTTGCAGACTTATCAGGTATTGCAGTGCTTTACATGAGCATTGGTTACATTACACAAGAACAAATTCATTTTGGTTGTAGACATGGGGAGATTAAGTGATTTGACCAGAAAAACAGAATGTCGAGCTGAAGCAGAAACTCCAACCTGGTTCCCCAGTTGCAAAGTCTGCAGTTCTGGAAGTAACACCACATCCTCTCCCCTAAGTGCAACATTTAATCAAGTGGTCAACTGGATAAAAAAACATAAAGATAACAAATAATTTAAAAGTGCTTTGTCGCTATTTGAAAACTCAGAAAATATGTCCTTATTTTAGTCTTTTAGAGCACTAACCATAAGTTTGATGCAAATAAGACCCTCTCATATATGTAATTTCTAAAGGAAATGCTCTAGGTATTACAGTTTTGATTACATCAAGATTACGTCCGCGTTCCACACTTTTGTAATAAATATAGAATGTTAGCAATCTAGTTGTTCATTAGGATACGGTTGAGAGGCAGAGGCCAGGGGCACGGACTCTGAAAATTGAAGGCAGGTAGGAGGGTGCAAAGGCAACAATTTAACCACACTGAGCAGGCAGGAAGGGCCGTGGCAGCACAACAGACTATGGAGGGCAGTGGAAAGGGGGGCAGGGGCAACAAACCAACAATACAGGACTTGCAAGAGAGGCTGTGGCAATGTAATAGACCATTGTGGGCAGAAGGAAGAGGCAATGGTAGTACAACCATACATGCCAACAGACCCGATTCAGCCAGGAAACGTCCAATGTTTTTAAGCTCAAATGGGCTTTATTTGATCTGTCTCCTGTCTACAATCTCCTCTTTTTCAATGTAACTCAAAGGGGAAAATCAATACCTCAGTTTTTTTTTCAAAATCTCCCTCTTACCAAGTTCAAAATGTTCGCAAGTATGGTACATTGGATCATGGAAGGAAATGGGGTAGGGACATGGACTTGGATAACAGAGGACAGGAGGGACATGGAGAGGTGCACCAAACTGACCCTGCAGGGCAGGCATCAGGGTTTGCAGCAGCACAATACACCACACAGGGCATGTGGGACGGGAGTGCAGCACAACAATCCATAGAAAGCAAGAGGGAGGGGACAGGACCATGCACATGGACAACAGAGAACGGAGGGGCAAGAGGCAATGGTAGCTAGCTGACCATAATGGACAGACAGGAGGGAAATCTGCAGCATAACAGGCCATAAAGGGCAGGAGGGATGGATCAGGGGCATTACAATGGAACAGACAAGCCAGGAGGGAGGGAGTAGGGGTCTGCATATGTAAACAGAGGGCTGGGGGTAAGGGGGCAGGGCAGGAGCAGCAAGATAACCATGGAGGTCAGGCAGGATGGGCACTAGAAGCAAGACACACCATGAAGAGCAAGAGTGAGACTGTGATGGCATACACACAGACCATGGAAGGAAGGTGGGAGGGGGTCAGGGGCAGCTAACTGACCACACAGGGAAGGTGGGAGGGGCCATGGCAGCACAGAAGACCATGCATGTGGGAGGGTTAGTGACAGCACAATGGCTATGATGGGCAAGAAGGAGGGTGCAGGGGCATGCACAAAGGACGATGGAGGATAGAAGGGAGGGTCAGGACCTGTGCAAAGACAAGAAAGTTCAGGGGAAGGGACCTCACAACAGACCACACGGGGCAGGCAGGAGGAGCAGTTGCAGCACAACAGACCAGGGAGGGCAGAAGGGTGTGGCAGTACAATGGACCATGCAGGACAGGAGGAAGAGGATAGGGGCATGGCATGTGGACAGGCAGGGTGGAGGTGGCAGGGACAGGTTACAGTCATCTGACAATGCTAGGCAGGTGGGAGGGGAGTGGCAGCTCAACAGAACACTCAGAGTAGATAGGAGTGGCAGGTCCATGGAACATGGTGGACAAAAAGGATGGAGCAGGGGCATGCACAAAGACATCGGAGGGCAGGGGGAAGGAGAATAGGGGCAGCAAGCTAAGCACAGAGTTTAAGCAGGAGGTCAATGATGGGGCATAGAATTGGGCAATGGAGGGCAGGAGGAGTGGACTGGTACATCATACTAAATTGAGGGCAGTGGCAGCACATCAGACCATGCATGGCAGGAGGGAGGAGGCTAGTCCATGGATTCACACAACAGAGGATAGGGAGGAGGGGGATGGGGCAGCAAGCTAACTGTTCAGAGAAGGCGGGTATTAGGAACTTTATTGTTTTTAAAACGCGTGTCTGTGCGAACTACTTAAAATATGAACAAGTATGCAGCATAATCTCACTTTTATTCAGAAAGAAGAGGACGTTTGTGACTGTGACTCCGGGCTCACTTGGCAGAAACACCCCCTGACCCTCCACCCCCTATCGCAAAATGTAATGCCCGTGAAAAGGGTAGGTGCACACATTGTTATATAGAACATAGTTCTGAGAGCACGATTGAAAATTAAAACTAGATATATAGTATGGTATAAACTATGCACCAAAAAGTGTGATATAAGATGAACCGGGCGTGATATAATATGCAATACATTGTGCGCAGTGACAGATTCATTGGAGAGTGCGAGATAGCACAGGCACTAGCGCGTGCTATGCGATATGCACCTTGGAGTGTAATATACACAGGGCGGTGTTGTGTAACCTAACTAGTCTCTAAAGTTGTAATATAAAATATGTGCTGGGGAGTGGAACGTTGCATATGCACTGTGACAAAGATATGGATCCCAGATTGTAATATGTATGGCATAGCGCTGTGCGTTATAACATAGGCATCGAGGAAGGCACGTTAGATGGGGCAATTTAACCCGTGCGAAGACAAGTGTGGCATGACATATTCACGGGGTGGTGTTACAGTGCACATGGGCTAGAGAGTGTCATAGCATATGCACTAGCTAGTGGAATACAACACAGAGGTGTGTGGCACTCGGCAGGCAATGGTGGGTGTAACACAGCATTGGGCTCTGCCAGGAGCGCGCTGTGACTCTCAAGTGATGTTCGTCCCCTTTCCAGAGAGTAAAATAAAAAGTATTACACATCCGGCAGTGGATGTGTGTTTTATTAACCGTGAGTGGGGTTTCTTGCATAGTTTTGGTCAAATTTTTGTCGAATCCCCTTTGAATGGCTTGGTGTGCGTGTGTATTAAATGTGCCCGTCAATAGCTACCCATGTTTGGATAAAAAAACGACAAGGGTGTCTACCGGGATTAGGCACGGTAGGGCATCAGACATGTCAGAGCTTCACTAGTGGTGTAAATACATTCCACGTGGATTCGTTGTATGCATAGTCGCCTTTTAATGAATATCACGCAAATCGTCATGGTGATAGGTACGTACGGTTTGTCCAGCATGTCCTAGGTGTGTCTAGAAATATATTTTTTTTTAAAATAATAAAAAACAGTGGCCAGCCCTGGGGATTGGGGTCCCTGGGGCCGATTAAGGCCTTGGGAGGGGGGCCACGTGGCGCCCTTCCAAATTTTTTTTCTCAAAAAAAATATAATTAGGAGACAGGCCCTGGGGGATGTGGTCCTCAGGGCCAATAAATTAGAATAAGAAGGGGAACCACACAGCCCCCCTTCTTAAAAAAAATAAATAAAAAAAAAAAACTGGCATCGTGCCGGAGGCCACGCCCCCTCCTTGCAGCACTCTGCAAACGCGCCCCCTGGTGAGTTGTAAGTTGGGGAATTAATTCCTCTTCAATACTGAGGGTCCCTGAGGGCCAACTAGCCCAACAGGCATCTCCAGTATTCGCCGGGGAGCTGTGCTGCAGAAAGGTGTTCTGAGGCCAAGCCCCTTTTTACAACTCTCTGCAACGCAGCTCTGTGGCGCTTACTGGAGGTACCTAGTGGTCTAGTTTGACCCTATGGACCCTTAGGATTCAAGGGGACTTAATCTCTCAACTTAGAACAGCCACAGGGCGTGTCTACACAGTGGTGAAGGGAGGGGACGGGGCCTGAGGTGACGTGTGCAAATACGCACTATGGCACGTTTTAAATTGGGGATATAATTTCCCTTCAATCCTGAGGGCCCCTGGGGGCTAACTAGCCCACCAAGTGCTTCCATTAAGCGCCACTGAGCTGCATGGCAGAGAGGTGGTCCAGGCCGTGCCACTTTATACACCTCTCTGCAACGCCGCTCTGTGGCACTTACTGGAGGTACCTAGTGGGCTAGTTGGACCCTAGGGACCCTCAGGATTCAAATGAACTTAATCTCCCAACTAAAAACGGACACAGGGCGTGTTTACACAGTGGTGAAGGGAGGGGACGGGGCCGGAGTTAACGTGTGCAAAAACGCCCTGTGGCCCGTTTTAAGAGGTAGTTTTAATCCCCCTGCCCTATTATATACTAGGGGCTTACAGAGGAGGTCATGCTAATCACAGGGGGACCCCAACGCATAATGTTCCCTAGTGTATGTAGG
Source organism: Triturus cristatus (assembly GCF_964204655.1). Classification (NCBI taxonomy): domain Eukaryota; kingdom Metazoa; phylum Chordata; class Amphibia; order Caudata; family Salamandridae; genus Triturus; species Triturus cristatus. The sequence continues at coordinate 340,743,160 of NC_140579.1, forward strand.
TGTTTTCACTGTATTCTAAGTGTCTTTTAACACAGCACTGGCTCTAGGACTGGTTAGTCAGACTCAGTTACCACCAGTATCCATCTGAAAAAGTTGAGGGTACAGGATGATTTTGCAACAAGGCTTCTTTCTGCTCTTCTTTTTGTTCTTTCTGCACGTTATGCTTCTTCCTGCACTTTTCTTCGTCTTTGAGGACTTCTGTTGCTTCTTTCTGCAATTCTTTTTCAGTGATGTCATGAGTGATGTCACTGACCATGTCATGAGTGATGTAATATGTGACGTCATCAGCAGTGCATTGCGGGCGCGCGAGTTATAGTTAGCTGAACTAACTATAACGGGGGAATTTCAATGGTTTTGTACAAGTTAAAAGTCCAGCTAACTATAACGCCCCTGAAACCTATGGTTTTTTCAGTGAATTTATATATATACATACATATATAAACAAATATATAATCTGCATATCTATATAAATACAAATATAAATGCATGCATACATATACATATATGCATGTTATGTACATGAAAATGTGAAAAACACTAATAAAAGCAAAGCTAAAAAGCCACCTAATTACAAACAGAATTGCTTTAACTTAAACGAGGGCGAGACCTATTGCATTTTCAATGCTTGTTTACTTTGGTTCCATCAAGAAGGCATTCAGATGTGACACATTTGCCATAAATTCTGAATGGTAGCACTCTAGTTCCTCATTAGATCACTGTAGTAAAGCTACTGCTCACCAGGGAAGTCTGCTGCTTGTATTCAAAGTGCATGTTTCAGTCTGCATGTCAGAACTTTTTAATGAAATAGAAGAGGATTTGAGAATTCAAAATGTGCCCTAATTTTTCTTTCTGCAGCACTAATCATAATTTCTATGGCATAATGAACCACCTCATTTTGTTTCTTTGCAAATTAAATGTTTTAAGTGTTACCACTTTATTCCAATCAAGATGGCTTCAGGTGTGCCATACTTTTGTCATAAGTAAGACTGTTAGCGCTCTAGTTGTTCTTTAAAACACTCTGGGATTTCTGTCATTGGGCTATACTTGGGCTATATCTCGGTGATATTTGTGCTACATTTGGGCTCTTTTGTCTCTGGTGGCCATTTTGGGAGACTTGTTATGAAGTTTCCTAATTTCCTTATTTACTACAGTCTCCTGAGTAGGCATACTGTCAGTTTTTTACTTTGATTCAATGAAGAAGGCATTCAGATGTGTCACACATTTGCCATAAATTCAGAATGTTAGCACTCTAGTTGCTCATTAGATCACTGTAGTAAAGCTACTGCTCACCAGTGAAGTCTGCTGCTGGTATTGAAAGTGCATGTTTCAGTCTGCATATCAGAATTCTTTAATGAAATAGAAGAGGATTTGAGAAGTCTCTCAAAATGTGCCCTAATTTTTCATTCTGCAGCACTAATCCTACATTCTATGGCAAAATGAACCCCCTCATTTTGTTCCTATTTAAATTAAATGTTTTAAGAGTTACCACTTTATTCCAATCAAGATGGCTGTAGGTGTGCCATACGTTTATCATAAGTAGGAGTGTTAGCGCTCTAGTTGTTCTTTGAAACACTCTGGGAAGCTGCAGTAGAACACAAAGGAATCAACTGACAGTCTCTGCCCTTGTTGGATGTAGATGTTTTACTGAGAATGTCAGACTTCATTCTCACGTGACTAAGAAAGATAATGTGAATTTACAGAAGATATGCTCTCAGTTTAGCTTATAGATCACCTTCCAAACCTCTGTGGGAAAAGCATGTGAAAATTGTTTTCTCTCAAACATGATTCATGAAATCCCAGCAGAATGCTTTTTCACATGGTAAAATCACCTTAGAACATACCACAATTCCTAAAATGAGTATGGTACCATCAACAAATGATGTATAATGTAACTAAAGTCTTAAAACCTTCTATTAACTGCAATGCTTTTTAATGAGGTGCTATCATGTATATTGGTCCCAAGATGGCTGCCAACACTTCTTGGATGAAGTGCTGACAGCCAAACAGATCTCACGATGAGATTTGTGGTTAGGCTCCGCCCAGATATATATGTGATTTTACTTTTGATTTTCTCAGGAACTACTTAACGGATTTACACCATTTAAGCAAACGGCACGACTCTGAACCAAGGTCTACCTTTCTGCCAAATTTGGTGTCATTCCGTTCAGCAGTTCGGGCTGTAGCTGCGTCAACAGGTCCTATGGGAAATTGCATGGGGAAAAAGCGTTTTGGGACCCGCTTGATGAATCATCACAAAACTTTCAGGATAGGAGCAGACCAGAGCTGGCCAAAAGTTTGGAAAATGTTGCGAAGATTCGTCAACCAGTGACAGACTTATTGGGAATAGAATGTTGCGGATTTCCTATGAAAAATGGGTCCTAACTATAACTACCTACTGGCGACTGCCAGTAGGTAATATATATATATATTCACTGAAAAAACCATAGGTTTCAGGTGCGTTATAGTTAGCTGGACAATTGCCTCGTACAAAACCCTAGAGATTTGCCTGTTATAGTTAGTTCAGCTAACTATAACTTGCGCCCCAGCGATGCACTGCTGATGACGTCACATATTACATCCCTCATGACATGGTCAGTGACATGACTGATGACATCACTGATGACATCATCCATTGAGTATGTGTTTCTGAACAGTTTTATTATGTTTAATATATATAGAGAAAGGCCTGTTGAAAAATAAGTGGGTGTACAAGTGTGTAAATGGATGATTTTCTAGGTGCGTAACTGACTCTATAAGTGAGTCATTAAATGTATCTTACTGCAGACTAGTGACTAAACTGTGTGAATGTCTGTATGTGTCTGTGTGTTGGTGTATAAGTGGCTGCATGGTTTTTTGAATAGCTATATGAGTGTCTATATGGGCTATTGATTGGTTGTCTGAGTATCTGTATGGGTGCCTGATTGTTTTTGTGGGTTGGGTGTGTGTGACTCTGTGACTAGATGTGTGAGTGGGTGATTCAGTGGGTGCATGTTTTTAAGAGTGTATCTGTGATGGACTCTATGGTTTGGTGAGTATATGTATAGGTGTGTTAGTGATTGAATGTATATCTCAGTGGTACATGTGTGAGTAACTACATATGTGAAAGGCAGTATATATGTGTGTAAGAGTATATAAGTGGGTATATGTGAGAGTGTGTGATTGTGAGAGTGGCTGTATGGATGAGTGTGTGCTTGTATCAGTGATTGTAAAAGAGCGTAAGAATGTTGTACTATTTTTATGAGTAAGTGAACTTGTGTGTGTATAACTGCATAGGTGAGTAAATGGGAGTGTGATTAATTATTTGCATGACTGACTAGGTGTGTGAGTATGTCTATGGATGATTGGTGGTGGCTGAGTGTCTATATAGGTATATAAATGCATATGATAGTCCTGTACTGAGTGACTGTAACTATGAGTGAGTGGAGGTGTGTGTAGACCTAAGAGTCAATGAGTGTGTATGTAGTTATTGGTATTGGAGTATCTATGGTTTTGAGAATGGAAGTCTGAAATTTTGAGTCGGTGTATCAAAGGTTATATTAGGGTGTGAGAAGATGCACTATTTTATCACATGGATGACATCATCAGTGATGTCATCAGTGATGTCATTTGAGATGTCATCAGTGATGTCACTGACCATGTCATGAGTGATGTAATATGTGACGTCATCAGCAGTGCATTGTGGGGGTGCGAGTTATAGTTAGCTGAACTAACTATAACAGGGGAATTTCTAGGGTTTTGTACGAGGGAAATGTCCAGCTAACTATAATGCCCCTGAAAACCTATGGTTTTTTCAGTGAATTTCTAAGGTTTTTTAAATGCCAATTCCTAACTATAATGCCCCTGAAACCTTTGGTTTTTTCAGTGAATTTCAAAGGTTTTTTAAATGCCAATTCCTAACTATAACGTGCATGAAACCTATGGTTTTTTCAGTGAATTTAAAAGGTTTTTTTAAATACTAATTCCTAGCTATATCAGGCCAGAAACCTATGTTTTTTTCAGTGAATTTCAAAGGTTTTTTAAATGCTAATTCCTATCTATAACTTATCTCTGAAGATATCATGTTTAATGATTTTGATTGGATTTCTATATTTTTCAAATTCAGTGTGTCATTAATTACATTTTTGTTAAAATACTTTTTTATCACCATGTTTAAATGTATTTTTTCAATTAATTCTTTTAAAAATTAAAAAATATTATTAGAACTTAATGGGTTTTTCAAACATATGTTTTTATATTTTTAAAATATTTTTTTAACTATATGTGCAAAACTTTATTTTATATATTTTTTTCAATGTTTTTGGATCTGCGCACCCTAAGCGCACCGTTCTCGATCCCTACGCGATAGCATCCGCGCATGGTATGCGTCGGGTACGTGGTTAGTGCGCGATTTCAATGCGACCAGTACGCGACTCCTAGCCTATACGTGACACGTTCGATGCACGTAACGCGACGTTTACGTGCTTCCGCGATGCGTCATCTGCGTCTATGACGCGGTAGGGCCGCGGATCCCGTGAAAAATGTAACGTTTAAAAAAACATATTTATGTATTGCATGTGAATGTTAACCCCTTGTGTGCCCATGACGAGCTGGACTCGTCATGGGCCGCGGTTGCGCTGTGCCCATGACGAGTCCAGCTCGTCATGAACCCTGCCCGCTAATGCAATGGCCGGCACAGGGCGGGGAAAGGGCATGGCACACATGGGGTTAATTGAAGACAAACACTAAACTAGTCTTAAAACTAATATATTTTGACATCTAATCCTACATTTCTTTTTAATTCAATTTCGCGGATGCGCGCTGGGTGCGTGCTGCGTAAGCGCACGGTGCGCGGATCCCATGTGACCTGCAAAAAAAGAGATTTGATTGGTTCATTACACTTCCTGTTCTAACTACTGAAAGACCCCACCCATTTCAATCATTCATCTTTGAGCTTCTTTGGAGAACCACCTCTTTGGAGAGAAGAACATTTTTTAGACTAAGTTTACACTTAGCTCTAATTTTTTTCAACCATAAATGGCTTCAGGGCAGCAGGCATCACCTGCATCACCTCAAACCTCTGAGGATGAATTTTTGCCAGAGTTACAACGCAAAGAACGTTTCTCTTCAGTGGTATGGAAATTTTTTACTTTTCCCGAGGGGCAGAATAAAACCAATGCCACCTTGGTCACATGCAAGATTTGCAAAAGAATCCTATCGAGAGGGGATCCTAACAAGAAATACTCTTGCGGCACGGCAAGTATGATGAAGCACATGAGGACCCTTCATCCAAACAATCTTGCAAAAGAAGAGTGCCGACGGATGAGAAACACTCCTGCTCCTGCGCCATCCACCTCATCGCAGCCGAGCACATCAAGAGAGCATCCATCAGACCAAACCTTGGACATCCGTGCTCAATTTCAATTTTTAAAAGTGCTCTGCACTAAGTGCAATAAGACTTTGTGCTATGGCGAGCAGTCGATCGATCTGATCTGCCGCCGCCAAGAAAGTCATATTTGCTAGTTTTCTTTTTTTTTTTTTATTGTTCCCTGAAGCTCATTCTTTGGTTTCTCCTGGGTTTTTTTTCAGAAAAACCAAAAAAATCACAAAATTGTTCAGAAAACCCAAAAAAAAATATAAAAGAAGAAAGAAGAAAAAAAAAAGTTCTTCTAAGAACTAACTTTCCTGGTTTAAAAAAAGAGCTAAATTGCTTTGTAAGTGTGTGAAAGTTTAGATGAATGTATGTGTAGTACGTAATTGACTGAATGAATGCATTAGTAGCGTATGGTGAATGTATAAGTGCAGAACTATAAGGAAGTGCTGCAGCATCACACAGTAACCTCTTTAGCTGCAGTGTGCTGTAGTACTTCCGAAGCACAGGGATGCAACATATGTACATAAATATGTTGCAAATCTATGTTTCTGTCTGCACGGCTGCTTAAACTGCAGCCATGTGGTGACACAGGCACCCTTGCACAATAGTGCAAGGATATCTGTGTCATGTGCTGTTTGTGTTTCTACAGGAAGACACACCTTCCTGTACAAAAACAATGAGAAAATGAATTTTTCTCCTTCAATGTATGCTGAACATTTCAGCATGCATAGAAGGTATAAAAATGTGGAGAAATTAAAACAATTCTCTTTGTTGTGCTTTCCTACACCAATTGTAGAATGGTGCACCATTCACACACATATCGAGATTCATGATTTCTGATAAATCTAGACATGTGTCTTGTTCTATGAGTATTAAGTGCAATCATACACAACAACACTTATAGAACACCCTTTCAACACAAAGTGGTCTAAATGATGAGGTTGTATTTACATGGAGTATACAAAGTGCACAGAGTGCCTTTTCCTCTCTTTGTAAATATAAAAGAGTGTGTTGCACAATAACTATGTTCCAAAAAGTGACATATTTCTGTTTTTAAATTTCCTTGCGAATGATAAAAGTAAGCCCAGAGTTTTGTCTGCAAAGATGTTCAAAGAAGAATGATTGAAATGATTGTGGTCCTTCAACAGCTAAAAATGTGAAATATTATGAACCCCTCAAATCTCATTTTTTGCAGGTCACATGATATCTGATTATGGTCAGATTTCAAAACTACATAAACAGAGTGTTTTTAGAAACGTGTTTCAACTTTGTAGCTTCTTGCAGGCCTCTTCAATCGGCATATTGAGACATAGTTAAACTGACCTTCACAGTAATAGGAATAAAAAATGGTATTCATTTTTTGCTGTTTTTTATTCAAATACAAATTGTTAAAAATTGTTTATTTTAAAATTTGGATCTGTGAAAGAAAAAAAATATATATATAACATATAATAATACATTTTTTACAACACAACATAATTTCCACAAAGTAATTTGTTTGCCTTTTTTGCTGTTCTCAGAATATATTGAATTTCACTAGAAATAGTGATTTCAATGGTACTCATCACTTAACAGCGGGCAAAAAAAAAAACAATCAAAAAGATTGTTAAAAAAAAAACAACATACTATTCTCAGTAAAATACCAGAAAATACAAATCATACATATATGAAATGCTTACAGATTACAAAATTTTATAACTTTAACTTATAAAAACTGTAAATGTTGCCGCATTAAAATAATCACCGAATAAATGACCACCTTGAGGCCAAATGGTATTTTTGCACTTCTTATTTATGTAAATTGTCCAATGGTAGTCCTATTAAATTATAATAATAAATTCCTCAGAGAGTGAATTATCTTCCTAAAATTTTTACTTTAAAAATATTAGGTAGGAATTTTGTAATTCCCTAGGCAAACGATGCTTGAAAACCAACTGGGCATCATTACAAAGTGTCCAGCCTTTGTCACATTTTAGATAGGTAGTGTAATGTCCAGATGTGGTGGAAGGACCATCATGGAAAATTATTGCAATTGCTACAAAAGTCCTTCCTGATATTGATACTTGTGTTGCTACAAACTGCTTTATTAAATCCAATTTTCTTCCATCAGCTGTACAACGTTGCATCATTAAAATTATGTATTTTCCATATTTTGTTAAGAATAATGTGGATAACATTTCTGATTTACATTGGCTACACTCCATGTTTTGAATTGCACCTTTCACTAATTTATTGAAAGACACTGATTTACAGTCTGGTAATGTTAAATACAGAAATCTCTCAGTGTCTACATTGGTGCTACATGTATACATGCAATTTTCACAATAATGTTCCCATTTGTAAGAAAGGCCAAAAATATTTTCTATTTCTACACCTTCATTTTCAAAAATTGTAAGCATATACATTAAAAATTCCTGAGCATCTTGTTGGATATTTTGTGTAAATTGTGTAGAACCAGAACAAACATCCAAAAGATTACGAACATCTGAAACAGATTGTATTTTACTTCTATCTGTTGTCAATTTTTCATAAACAGAATGCAACAGAGAACAAAATCTTTTTTCCCGATTCTGCATAATTTGTGCTTGCAAACCTTCCAGATATAAAACAACATTGACCACTACATTAGCAGAGCAGTTGACACCAGAACTATTTTCAAACTGATAACCAACAATCTCTTCAACAGTGTCCAATTTCTTTTTACCTGCAATCGCAACATTATCTTGCTCTTTTCCCTTCTTGACATCTTCAGTACAGATATTCTCTAACCTTCTTTTTCGACAAACCACACGCTTTTCAAATACAGGATATTGACCTAAATTTGGAGCATACACCCTTCTTAACCTATTATACTCTTTTACACAGTTTGCATCTGCAGTAACCTTTGTCTCATCAAAATCAATCAAAAACCAACCAGATAATGTTCTAACTGGCGACAAAGCAACATATGCCATACCCTCTTTAAATACAGTAGATCCAATGTTCACCAATGCACTGTCTACACTTAATCCTTGAGATTTATGAATAGTCACTGCATATGCCAGAGAAAATGGAAATTGTTTCCTACGGACATATAAATCTTTAACAAGCAAAAAACGAACTGAACAACAACCAATTTCTTTAACTTCATCAATCTGATTAAATTTAATTTTTAAAAACCTTTCTCTACATCCAAATTACGCCTTAAAATTACCCGACAGTTTACACACACATACAGTGTCTTTTCCAAACCAGCAGTTTTAGATATTTTTTTTCTAAACAATCTAGTTTTGATCTCAACTTACCCGTCAAAATAATAGTGATTCCTTCATGTAGTATTTTATCGATGGGTTCCATTTGAACAATTTCTTAATTTTTCAATTTTAATAATTCTTCGTTTAATATTGAACACTCACGCAGTGTCGGCATTAAGCAAATCACTGACTTATTTTTAGCAATTTCCACGTACACTTTTGCAGCAACTGCATTTTCATTTGGAAAGACATTGTAAAGTAATCGACTCTCCAAAGCTTCTTTCCCTTTTTTTGAAAGAATTCCAATTCTTATATCTTGAAGAATACTTCCATATTCAGCATCATTTGCCTGTCGCATATTTGTTGTCAGTTCTTTGTATTCAAAATTACTCCAAATGTTCACATTACCAACACTGCCAATAGACTTTCTGGGATCTTCATGGGCAAGTGTTTTAAATACCGGTTGTCCTTTTACCGGTGTCAGTTGCAGTAGATCTCCAAAAACTATGACGTGTTTTCCTCCAAATAACACGTCATACTCTGTTTTAAGAATTTGCTGCATTCTTAAATGCACAAAGGCAAGCATCAAGTTTGAAACCATGCTCACCTCATCAATAATGAGAAGTTTAATTTTCTTCAGCAGTCTTGAAACTTAACAACAAGCTTCTCCAGATAGCTTGTGGTATTCCAATGTGTTCTCATGCTCTACTGGCAGCATTAGTAAACGATGTAAAGTAATTCCTTTAATGTTATGTGCTGCCAACCCAGTTGGAGCAGTGACAACACAAGACAAATGCAACTCAGTTGTTTTTTGCAGATAACTTGTAATTACTTTAATTAAGAAACTCTTTCCTGTTCCAGCTTGACCACTCACATACATTCGGATAGGTTGAAATGATGTACATGAGCACACTCTCTTTTCATGAAGTAATCCATGGTCAATCTGCTCTTTCACTTGCTGATATATTTGTTTCTGTTCAACATTTAGTTGCTCTTCCAAGTTTCCTAACTGTATTGCATCTTCTTGTGCTTGATACATTGCTGTTTCCACCTCATTCATTGCAATCGCTGCTTCATTTTCAACAATTGGTTGTCCTAGTGGATCTTGACTCAGTGCAGCAGAACTTTGACTGTCTTGAGAACTGTCTCTAGCAATCTCAGCCGCAATTGTAGCTTCTTTATCAATTTCATCATTCAACATTTTCACATAATTTGCGAAAGCACTGCATTGTATGTTATCTTTACAAGCATTAAATGAATCTTCATAGCTGGGAAAATCTCCAAGTAATTCCAGTTGAGAACACCATGGTTTGAACATTTGCAAAAGGGCTAAGTAGTCAAATTCCCTTTTGTCAGCAGTGTCAAAACTCAGTTTTCTGTGATTAATTAAATTTCCTTTCCTTTGTTTCACCAGACATCCTTCAGAACCAATCACTCCATATTTTCCATTGTTGATGTTCTCTGTAATATTCCGTTTAAAAGTGTAGTTTTGCAGCACTTCATAGAGACACATGTTCTCAAGATGATGACTTCTCTTTGGATAGTATGTGTCCAACATATTGGTTTTCAAAATATCTGTACTTTCATGGTCATTTTCTGCTAAATATTCAATTTCTTGAACAGATTTCAGTACCCGATTTCGCATTCCTGCAAGACCTAGACTCACCCAAATGATTCTTCTACTTTTGGAATATAGACTTGCAGATGATAACCGATCTGAACATTCATATGCTCCAATTTCACGATGCGATAACATCTTCAAACTGAAACTGTATAATTTCTTACTTAGAGTCTTCTCGTGAGAAATCTCTTCTCACATTTCTTTCAATTCAGTCTTTTCTGATTTAGTAATGTAATACATTATATATCGAGCAACAGCAATGGAATTGTCCGCAACATACTGAATATCCATGTTAGCGTTCCACATGGATAAAATAACTGGATTGTAGTCATTTATGTATTTCGATTCTTCGCTTCTTCTTAAGTTGTAGGTGTTTTTCGGAGACTTTCTTGTGATGGTATGTTGTACAGCTGACATAAAACTGTTCACTCTTCCTTTGGCTAATACAGGACGTGGAAATCCAAAACGACATTTGGTATAGAACTTATCCTTTGACTTGTACCTTCGTCGGCAGTATTTTCCACACCTGTGGCTTTGAAATCGTAAGACTTGTTGTTTTAAGTTTTTCTCTTCTCTGCTATTTGTAAGAGCACATGTAGCATAATCTTATAGACAAAACAGTTTCATCTGAATCTGTTCCAAATTTGGGGGCGTCCTTGACCCATAACAACATATGTATGCGAGGAGCACCTCTTACTTGATACTCCTTTCTCCAAAAGAAATCCACAACTTCTCCAAGAGGAGGATTCTTTTTATTGCAGATGAAAGACATCATACCTTTAAATCTATGATTGAAATATCTGCATACATTTACAGGCTCCAAAGAGCACAATTCTCCAGGTGTCTTGTATTCAATATTTTTTATATTGGAATTTGCCTCTCGAAGAAATTCAAGCAAATCATCCCAAGCGTACTCAGCACAGCTTAGGGTAAGAAACCACGTAGGAGTTCCCAAGTTCCGTAGCATACATTTCAGTTCTCCATGTCGACGGTACCAATATTCATTAGTCCCACGCTGACATGCCATCAGATTAATCAACTGAGATTCTAAATGATCATCTCTCTGATGCACTTTATCCATAAAATCCTTTGCAGTTACATTTTGCAGATTCATTCCAGTTTTTAAAATGTGATTTACTGCATATGAAAGTCCAGACAAGTCACTTTCAAACAGAAGATGAAACATATAAGGGATACATTGTCGAAATCTTGGATCTTCTGCATATAATCTTGTTGGCCGATTTTCAGATTCAGGAATCTGCACAGGACGTTCATCGTATCGTCCACCTTTTCCTGTTGGAAACAACTGCTGGAAACAACGAGCTTCCAAGCTCTCTTCCCATACACTCATGGGACTTCCTGTTGCTTTTTTCATTTGAAACAACTCAATTGTATTCCCCATCACCTCTTTGGAATGAAGTGGATGTACACTGTAATGTTCATAGATCTCTTCACATCTGGACATGTCCACGAACAATAGCCTGAAACGGGTGAACACATTGTATCAGAATAGACTCATACGTATTTAAATCAATCAGCTCTGGAGGAATAGCAACCAACTCTAGATTATTATGAACAGCTCTAGCAGGCATTTTATTCTCATCTAATTTATTATAACAATATTTGCAAATACGCTGCTCACATCCTAAATCAAAACAATCCACTACCAACAAATAAGTTGCAAATTCCATCCACTTATCATTATCTTCTATTTCACTTTTTAAATACAGATTGACACCCCTAGTCTGATTTTTATAGTGATTTCGCCGACAACAAATACAAGAAACATTTGGTCTTTCACCTGAAATTACCTTAAACTTTGTGATTTCATCCTCAAATTTTTCTGTAATTACAGGTTCTACATTGTCTTCAACATTGTGTTCTACTAATGTGTCAGTTTCTTCACTCTCTTGCTGAGGCCCAAAGTAACAAAACTCAATATCCTCACAAACCTGCTTCACATCTGAAACTGACCCACGTAAAAGAGCATTGTTCAACTCACTTAACTTTAGTGCTGGACTTTTTGCATAATACAACCTTCTCACTAACTTCCGCATTTGAGTATGATGTACTGCCAGCATTCTGAAATGGTGAAAAACACTTTCACAAACTTTCCTAGAAAGACAAGCCAGAGAATGACCTTGCAAACCAGTATGTTTTCTCACTCTGCAAGGGTCTAGTCCTTGCAACAGCTTAATCTTTTCTTTTACACTTTTTTTAGTATAGACTCGTAAAAAACTACATCATTTTTCAATAGATTCCTGTCGTACACTACAAACACTACTGCAATCACAAGTGTACACAAGGTTTTTAGCACGTCTCCCTAAAACTTCATCAGCTATCACTTCTTCTGCATTTCTTTCAACCATTTTCTCTTTCTCCATTGGACAACCATCACTAACCTCATAACCTCTACCACTGGTGTCAACTGCATACAGTAATTTTTCAATTAGTGAATAACTCTCTTCATTAAAAAAAGGCTCTGAACTAGAACTGTGTTTCCATTCTCCCAAAAAAACATCACAACATTTTTTTTTATTAATAACTCTTTTCCTCCTACTTTTGGCCTTCATTACAAATATTGGTTTATCTAGTGATCAAATTCTGTTTAACAGTAAAATAAACAGTTTCCTTTTTACTTCAAAAGCCTTTTCCACAATGCTTTCACTATGCTTCTTCTTTTTATAAAATAAAGCTCTCTTTTTATATTTCTTCAATTCTTTCAGCAAATTATGCACTACTCTCTTGTAAAATATTTTTTTGCGTAATTCCTTATACTGATTTTGTCTTCTTTTACCATACTTTATCTCCTTTGACTGAACATTTGCTTTTCTACTTTTCCTCTTATTTTGATTTTTTTTCTTACTTAAAAAAATTTCTGAAATTGCAGCATTCTCTACATTCTGTTTGCTCCTACAAACATTTTTAATAAATTGCTTCGTGATCTTACCAGAATTTGTTTTCCTTTTAGCCACATTATCTTGTTCATTCAATACTTGTGGTTGATGTTTCTTCAAATAATCCTCCTGTCTCTGTTCTTTTTCTTTTTTTTCCTGGCATAATTTCTCGATTTTAACGTTGAAAAACAGTATCTGCAAAAAAGAATCACAAATAAATGTATATTAATAACTTTCAAATTTACAGTATTCCATTAATGTACAAACACATTTTATATAAAAACTGACTAAGAAACTATAGCCCTGAACCACAAGTGTGACGATGATTAAAACACTACATACATAGTGCATACTACTTTGAAGCAGTTCATGCCCTAAAGCCTACATCACTAAAAGACTACATGCTAAGTGACTGAATGATTACACTACTAAAAGGAGACACACTGGGTGAGTACCAGGGTGTTTGCTAGAAGTATATGAATACTAACTGGGGAATTGAAGGTGCGAAAGACAACTGTGTAGCTGATTAGTGAACTGAATGCATACTGGATACGCATTTAAAGCAGTCCATGTCCTAAGGCCCGGCTCACTGCATGAGTACATCGGTACTGACTGAATGATTAGACTACAGCAAGGAGACTGCCTGGCTGAATTTATAAGTGGTTGGGTTTTCGCACAGGGAATGGATTAGTACTTGGTACTGAATGGGTCACTAGAAGAGTGCAAAAGGAGTGACAGGATGTTTGCTGGACTATATGGATACTGACTAGGGAATTGAAAGTGTAAAAGACAAGTCTGTGGGTGGTTAGAAAACTGCATGCATAGTGCATAGGGCTTTGAAGCAGTCCATGTGCTAAGGCCTGGCTCAGTGCATGAATACTTAGACAGTGACTGAATCATTACAGTACTGTAAACAGAGTGTCTTAGTGAATTTATAAATGTTTGCGTTTTGGCACAGTGAATGGATTACTACATTACTCATTTTATCAACACATAAGCAAAGACTGGCTTCTAATGCTACTAAAAGTTGACAACATGACAGGTTTTATAACAGTTATCTGTCAGCAAATACATGATGTTACCAAACGCTTCCCTCACAGTGGTTCCCAAATGCACACAGACTCACAGTGTGATTCTAGACAAGCACCACTATCCCTAGGAGTTTACCAAAACTCATTCACTACAGTGGAAGAGATAAGGGAACTGCACACAATCTACATATTTCACAACTGCACTTTAGTGTCAATGCCTGACTCATTTAATCAACACATAAGCAATGACTGGCTTCTAATGCTACTAAAACTTTAGAACATGACATGTTTTAAAACCATTATCTGTCAGCAAATACACCATGTTACCGAACGCTTCTCTCATAGTGGTTCCCAAATGTACACAGACTCACAGTGTGATTCTAGACAAGCACCACTATCCCTAGGAGTTTACCAAAACTCATTCACTACACTGGAAGTGGTTAGGGAACTGCACACAATCTACATATTTCACGACTACACTTTACTGTCAATACCTAACTCATTTAATGGAAGCATAAGCCATAACTGTCTTCTAATGCTACTAAAACTTGAGAACATGACATGTTTTAAAAGAGTTATCTGTCAGCAAATACACGATGTTACCAAACACTTCTCTCACAGTGGTTCCCAAATGTACACAGACTCACAGTGTGATTCTAGACAAGCACCACTATCCCCAGGAGTTTACCAAAACTCATAAACTACAGTGGAAGAGGTAAGAGAACTGCACACAATCTACATATTTCACGACTGCACTTTAGTGTCAATGCCTGACTCATTTAATCAACACATAGGCAAAGACTGGCTTTTAATGCTACTAAAACTTGACAACATGACAGGTTTTAAAACAGTTATCTGTCAGCAAATACACGATGTTACCAAACGCTTCTCTCACAGTGGTTCCCAAATGCAAACAGACTCACACTGTGATTCTAGACAAGCACCACTATCCCTAGGACTTTACCAAAACTCATTCACTACAGTGGAAGTGGTAAACGAACTACACACAATCTACATATTTCACGACTGCAATTTAATATCAATGCCTGACTAATTTAATCAACGCAGAAGCAAAGACTGGCTTCTAATGCTACTAAAACTTCACAACATGACATGTTTTAAAACAGTTATCTGTCAGCAAATACACGATGTCACCAAATGCTTCTCTCACAGTGATCCCAAATACACACTAATTCACACTGTGATTCTAGACAAGCACCACAATCCCTAGGACTTTACCAAAACTCATTCACTACAGTGCAAGTGGTAAGGGAACTGCACACAATCTACATATTTCACGACTGCACTTTACTGTCAATACCTAACTCATTTAATGAAAGCATAAGCAATGACTGGCTTCTAATGCTACTAAAACTTCACAACATGACATGTTTTAAAACAGTTATCTATCAGCAAATACACGATGCTACCAAACGCTTCTCTCACAGTGGTTCCCAAATGTACACAGACTCACAGTGTAATTCTAGACAAGCACCACTATCCCTAAGAGTTTACCAAAACTCATTCACTACAGTGGAAGAGATAAGGGAACTGCACACAATCTACATATTTCACGACTGCACTTTAGTGTCAATGCCTGACTCATTTAATCAACGCATGACTGGCTTCTAAAACTACTAAAACTTGACAACATGACAGGATTTAAAATAGTTATCTGTCAGCAAATAAACAATGTTACCATATGCTTCTCTCACATTAGTTCCCAAATGCACACAGACTCACAGTGTGATTCTAGACAGCAACCACTATCCCTACGAGTTTACCAAACCTTATTTACTACTATGGAAGTGGTAAGAGAACTGCACACAATGTGCATATTTCAAAAGTGCACTTTTGTATCATTGCCTGACTCATTTAATCAACGCATAAGCAAACACTGGCTTCTCATGCTACTAAAACTTGACAACATGACAGGTTTTAAAAGAGTTATCTGTCAGCAAATACAACATATTACTAAATGCTTCTCTCACAGTGGTTCCCAAATGCACACAGGCTCTCTGTGTGATTCTAGACAAACAACACTATCCCTTGCACTATACCAAAACACATTTCTTCATCTATAAGGAGTACTACATTTTACTGCAGAAACATAACTCATTTCACAAATTCATAAACAATGACTGGTTTTTAATTCTACCAAAATATAAAAACTGCATAGTTATCTGTCTACAAACACATGAAAAAAACAAATCCTTATCACAAAATGGTTTCTACATGCACATACACTGTCAATAAGATTGTAGAGAAAAAAAAGTACTCCCTACACTTTAGCAGAAGAAATACATTAGTCGGATTAAAATACAAATAGTCTACATACATCCCCTCACAATTAAATAACTGACCTTTCAAGATGTTTTGTAGATTAAGAAGTATATCAGTCACACACCAGATATCAGTCACACACCAGATTTTCTTATACAGAATCTCTGCACTGTGCACCTGTCAGCAGAACCAAAGAATGGCAAAGTTTCCCTCTCATTTTCCACACATATACAAGTAAACATCAAATCACATTCCTTCCCACATAAATTCAAAAGCAAACACACATTTCTATTGGTTAAACATTTCAACCCTTTCCAAATGACATAAACTTCAACCCTTCCCCCAATCTGCCTTCTGCCCGTTACCATAGAAACAGGTCATGGAACACTGTACTGAGGACACAGGTCACAAGTTCAGCACACACAATGTTGCTAATAAAAACAGCAAGTGTGCTTGACTTCTCAACATATCAGCTTATCATATATAATGTTCCTTACAATCAGTTTTTGTTAACCAATAAGAATCATGCGTTTAAAAAACAGAAATATGCACCCTACCTTTCAGTGTAGAAGGTTGTCAAACAACCAATGATTTCTTGTCTTTTTTCAAAATTGCATCTTAGCCACCATTTTAGAAACATCTTACTTTCCAAACTGCCATTTCATTTACAGAGACCATCTGAGTGCATCCAGACCTCCTTACAAGATGCTTACAGTGTGGATTGTGGGACACAGCTCCATTTTCTGGAGCCAAAGGTATGCAGAAAACAAAGGCATTCACAAAGACCTAGGTTTGCCAAATGTAGACATTAAATGGATTGGACAGAGAGGGTTAAAGTGGCACCAATTGATGCCATTGGTGAAATCCTTCATGCAAATCCAACACCCTGACCTCATAATAGTGCACTGTGGTGGCAATGACCTAGGCACTTTGACTGGGGTAGGTCTGGAAATGCTTATGAAGGACAGCTTTGCAGAACTGATTTCACTTTTCCCTAAAACTGCCTTTGAGTACTCTAACATATGCCAAAGGCAGAAATGGAACTGGTCCGATCCTTTTTGTCCACAGATTGAGAAAGCTAGGAAAAATGTGAATAAATCTGTTTCTGCTTTTCTCCGAGACTACAGAATGGGGTCCATTTACAATAACAATCTGCACTTTCATATGCAAGAGATGTATAGGAGAGATGGAGTACACTTTACTGATGAAGGAAAGAGAGTCTTCCTCAACAACTTTAGACCCTGTATAGGTACTTACTTATAAGTACCAAAAACTCTCAATGAACACAACGGCTCTTTTTAGAGCCACTCAAGAACAAAACACTTAAGCTTAATCTTTATCTCCCAACAATCTTATTTTTTTTTCCTTGGATCCGCGAACCCACCGCGTGAGGATCCGTGCATCCAACGCGATAGGATGCGCGCACCGTGCGCGCATTTCGCCGTTTTATTTTTTTTTTTAAAAAGGGGGGCCCCAGGGGGTCCTTCTGGGACCCCCTAAGCACCTCTAGAGGGTCAGAGTATTTCCACTCTGCCCCCTTTATATTTTTTTCACACTTATTCCCCTTGCTTCTTCAGCCTCGCTTCTACTGAGGCAGAAAACGGCCGCCAACAGTTCCTGGTTTCGAATGTAGAGAGACACTCAACAGCCAATTAGCATTCAGCGTGCGATCGGGAGGGTGCACGCTCGGTTCGGGGAGGGTGCGCTTACGGTGCGGGTACAGTCCGCGGATCCTCCCCGGCCACAGATATCACTAACTTTTTTACTTTAATTTTCTCAGGAACTACTGAACAGATTCACACCATATATGCAAAAGGCACGAGTCCAAACTGAGGACTACCTCTTTGCCAAATTTGGTGTCATTCCGTTCAGCGGTTCGGGCTGTAGCTGCGACAACAGATCCTATGGGAAATTGCATAGGGAAAATGCGTTTTGGGACCCCCCTTTTTTCTCGGCCCCCGTTTGACGAATCACCACGAAACTTTCAGGGTAGGAGCGGAGCGGAGCTGGGCAAAAGTTTGGAAAAATTTGCGAGGATTCATCAACCGGCACCAAAGATATTCCCAATAGAATGTTGCAGATTTCCTATGGAAAATAGGTCCTAACTATAACTATCTACTGGCGACCGCCAGTAGATAATATATATATATATATATGCCCCCGCTTGGCGATCACCCCGAAACTTTCAGCACAGCAGCTGAACCAAAAAGGGAAGCTTTTTTAAAATTGTATTTAGATTTGTCAAGCAGCGCCAAAGTTATTGGCAGAACACAAAACACTTTTTTCCTATGGTAATTTTGGACCCAACTACAACTATCACCAGTAGGAGACATTATATTATATTATATTATATTATATTATATTATATTATATTATATTATATTATATTATATATTTGTCCCAGCATGTTTAAACCTAAATCAACCTTTTTACTAATGATCCACTGTGACGCCTTTGAAGTGTTTGAAAAAGGTATCTTGAAAGAATTCAAAAGTATGAGATACAAATCTAAAGGGACCACTAGAAATAACCTCTCTGCCGCTCACTTCCTTGAACTAGAGAAACTCAGAAAGGACCCCACTGTAGTGGTATGTAACTCTGATAAAGGAGGGAATGTAATGATTTGGTCTAAAGCAGAATACTTGAACGAGGGCAAAAGACAATTAAGTGAACTAACATGTTACAGTCCTTCTAATAAACCAGATGTACTCTCCTCTAACTTTAAGTACAAGGAGATGCTTTATGAATGGAAAGATGAAGGACTTCTAGAATGGAAAGAATGCCAGTTCCTTAAGTACAACCATCCAAAAATTCCAGTCTTTTCTCTATTACCCAAGTTACACAAGAATGCTCTCAAACCACCAGGGAGACCCATACTATTATTTATTTTCTCTCTCCTAGAGCAAACATCCAAATACGTAGACCACTATTTAAGGTCATTTGTGATAGCTCTCCCAGCACACCTCAAAGGCACCACCCACGTACTTACTCAAATGGGGGGGTATTATGGGAGGATGATTACATATTGGTCACACTTGATGTAATTAGCTTGTACATGAGCATCAGACATGATCTGGGTGTTTGTGCCATCAGACATTCCTATGAGCACGATCTGTATCCCTGTTATTGCACACTGGAATGCTGATTGACATGATCTGGTATTGCCTAACCAATAAATTATTTCTTTTCTACCAACAAATATACAGACAGGTTCAAAGGACCGCAATAGGCACCTGCTTTACCCCCAGATACGCAAACCTCTTCATCAGCTGGTGGGAGGAGAAGGTGTCTGTCGAACTGGAGTGTTTTGAGAACCAGGTGGTATTATGCACTAGGTCATAGATGACATGTCTTTGTCATCTGGAAGGGAAATGAGGAATCAACCCTAAAATGTATGTTAGATCTAAACAAGAATTAATCTAACCTCCATTTTACAGGACAGACTAGCAAAAGTAAGATGTAGAATTTTCTGTCCAAGACAGGCACAAACTAAACTTCACCATAAAGAAACTACAGGCAACAGCCTGTTGAGTATTTCTAGCGTACACCCACACCGATACTGCTGCTTCTTCCGCCTTCCTGAGCTGCACAGGAGGTGATTGGACAGAGCTAATCCAATTGGGGAGGGAGAGGGCAGAGTTAGAAGTTAACTAAGGGATAAAAGCATGACGGCTGCCTGGACGCTCAGCGGACGTGTTCAGCGGGCGTGCCGCTAGAGCGCCGAAGGTGCACCAAAGGCAAGCCTGTCTGCGCCCATCCACGGCCGGACAGGGCCTGTTGCCAGCCACTATGCACAAACTTTAACTTATTCTTCTCATGAACTGCGAGTTCTGGCACCACAGGCAAATATCATGTAGATTGACTCCATAGTCAAAAACAAATCATTAAGACATGGCCTCTTAAATTCAGCACCGGCAAAGGTATCCACTGTTCCTGTGCCTGAAACCACCTGAAACAATTATGAAATTGCCACGCCTATTATACAAGCCCCAGCACCAAAGGACTAACTATAACATATTTAAATACACGCTCTACAGTTAAACACCAATTTAAAATGTTTAATCTTTTAGACACCAAAGCCCCAGATATATTATTATTCACAGAAACTTGGTTGACTACGGAATCCACCCCAGATATACTAGCAGCATTACCTGGCAACTACTATCTCTTAACGACCAATAGGCCTTCTGGAAAGAGAGGAGGTGGGGTAGCAGCAGTGATCAAAAAGCACCTCTCCTTCACTGCCATTGCCACCCTAGAAATAGCATTGGTGGATAGTCTTACCCTTAAACTGGACTCTCCCACATCCACACTGGTGTGTGTTCTGATTTATAGGCTGCCTATCACGATAGGGGAATTTACTAAAGAACTAGCATATTATCTAGCACCCTTAATCATAGACTATGCAAAGATTTTGGTAGCAGAAGACTTGATGTACTGGACAAAAGAGAAAGAGGGGAGCAAGGGTTCCAAGGATCTAACAGACTTACAAAAAAAATCTGAAAGTAGGAGGACATATATAAGGGCCTACACACATTAAAGGTCACGCACTTGACCAGTAATGGACCACCAACCTATCAGTCCAGATTTTAACAGTTAAGCCATGTGTCTGGCCAGACCACCATTTAATACATTTTACCTTAAGTGGTCTATCATTAGCCAAACCCTCGGTTGGTCCTAAATTAGTAACTATGAACTGGAATTGAATTAAGTTGACAGATTTCCACGAAACCCTGACATCTACCTTACCGCCAAAAATAGACAATGTGGATAATTTGAGGCAGCTATTACTGACTGGCAATTAAAAGCGAGTGAGATACATGCCCCCTTACAAAGTAAAGCCAGTTGTCTGAGGCGGCATGAGGCATCTAAGTGGTTCTCTGCAGAGCTGAAAATAGCAAAGTTAAAAACCCGCCAGGCTGAACGGAAATGGCGGGGAACCTATACACCATAAACAAGGGAAACATACGTAAAAGCTCTGACAGACTATAAAGTAGCCATCCTAGAGGCAAAAAAAGCATTCTTCACAAGCAAAGTCATAAGTTTGGAAAACAAAACTAAAAATATCTTTTATATAGTTAGAGAATTATCCAACCCGGATCATATAACACCTGTCATCACTCCTTCTCAGTCTCTATGCGATGACTTGAATTTTTTGGGGGGAACAAAATTAAGATTAAACACAACTCCATTATCCCTAGTTTACAGGACTGGACATTCCACCAGCAAGTATACCAACCCAGCTACACTATCCACCTGCGAGAACATAAATGTAGATCGACTTACAGAATTAACAAATAAAGTCTGGCTCACCTAAATACCCATGCACCTCTGTAATACAAAAAGATATCTTCACCAGATTCCCAGATACCACCCTTTCACTGCTCAATATGTCACTTGAGCAAGGCATCGTTCCATGTGTTTTCAAAGACGCAGTCCTAATCACGCTTCAAAAGAAAGCCGGTGTGGATCCCTGACAATTGAGCACTTACAGACCCATCTCGCTTCTCCTGTATCCAGCAATAATTCTGGAGGCACATGCAGATAAACTTCTCTGTGCCTTCATTGAAGAGACCAAATTCTTGGACTCCCATCAAGCAGGCTTCCGTCCATCTCACTCAACCGAATCAGTCATCCTAAGCATGGTGGATGACCTGACGGAGGGGTCGGACAGGGGGTGCACGCAGGCACTGGTCCTGCTCGACCTGTCGGCGGCATTCTATACCGTGGACCATGGGATGTTAACGGATAGAATGGTGGTGGCAGGTCTGAGAGGAACAGCCTTAGAATGGATGAAATCATTTCTGAGGGACCATACTCAATCAGTCAGGCTTGCACCCTACAGTTCCACCAGTGTCACCTCCACCTGTGGGGTACTACAGGGCTCTTCCCTGTCCCCCACTTGTTCAACCTCTATATCTGCCCCTTGATCCATTCCCTCCAACAAAGCAAGGTTAGGATATATAACTATGCAGATGATATGCAATTGATTTTTCCAACCGATGAGACAGAGGACTCCAAGGCATTCTTTCAAAACACCATGTTATTAATCAAAGACTGGATGAGTCACAATCATCTCAAATTGAACTCTGATAAAACAGAGATAGTCATCTCCGACAATAGACTACATCATTGGACTCCAGCACACTGGCCAGATATACTGGGAACTCCTCCTATCCCTAAGAATTCTGTAAAGAGTTTGGGCGTTCAAATTGATGCTAATCTCTCTATGCCATCCCAGATTAACTTGGTTACGTCATTTTGTCTCTTTCAGCTGAGGAACTTCAAAAAGATCAGGAGATTTTTCTACTAGGGAAGCAAGCATAGTTATTATGATGGCCATGATCCTGTCTAGGTTATACTATGCTAATGCTATCTATTTAGGCCTCCCCACCAACAAAATCTATAAGCTTCAGCTGATACAGAACCAAGCTGCCAGAGTTATTTTCCAACAACCGAGACACTGCCATACTAAGCCACTGACGAAGCAGCTCCATTGGCTGCCTGTGGCCCAGCGGTCGATGTTTAAGACAGGCTGTATGATCTTCAAAGCAATTCACAACAAGGGCCCCAAATTTATCTCTATGAAAATGCAACTGTACCGTCCCAAATGGAACCTCAGATCAGCACAAATGAATCTGTTGATGATTCCAAGATTTTAAGCATAAAAGAATGGGTGGTTCACGATTTTCGATGCTGGGATCCCAATTCTGAAATTCCTTGCCAATTGAGATGAGGCACACACTGGACTATGTGAACTTCAGGAAAAAACTGAAAACTTGGCTCTTCGGTCAGGCCTATTACTAGACCCTACCTCTGGGGTGGCGCTCCAAGAGACCTTTGGTGTATGTGCGCTCAACAAATTCCCTATAACATAACATAACACCCTTCCAGTCTGATACACAGGATTCCATTTGGTGAATTGCTAAGAGCAAAACGTAATTGGAGCGCTCCCCATGAGTATGGACAAGAAAAAGTGTTGATGACTTTGAGATTCAAAGAGAGAGGATATAGTAATAAGACCATTTCGCAGGCTATTGCAAAGGTTGATACTGTATGAAGATCAAGCCTACGAAACACAGGCAGCAGTAGATCTGAGGATGACTCTGACCCAATCAGATTCATCACTACGTATTCAAATCAATCATACAAATCAGAGACATTTTCAATAAAAACTGGCATGTCCAGAAAACTGATCAGGTGCTAGATAAATATTTACACAAATCACTTCAGATAACATTCAGGAGGAGTAGATCCTTGAAGGACAGCCTTAGTCAAAACATGATTACATCATAAAGGTTACTTTAAAAAAATAAGTATCCATCGAAGTGTGATTTTATGAAAAAACTATCCACCATTTGGAGTGGTGGTGACACACTTAACAGTCACTAACAAAGTAGTTTGAACTCCACGACGGACACAGCCATAGGCTAACCTTGATGACCGTAATGGTAGATACAAATTAAACAAGGACCTCTTCTCTACAGCTAATTATACAGTTGGCGCTCTTGGGTTTTTGTCTTCTAGGCTACATTTCTATTTTACTGTACATATTTATGAAATGTATCACTGTTTTTACATGTATATTTTTTACATAGGGTTATTGTATTGTCTGGTTGATATAAAACATGAATTTTGTCTTTGTTGCCAAAATATATGTCCTGTTTCTGTCTCACGTTTTCTTCGATTGTGATGTGACCCAATTAACATATGACTATTTGTATGTATAAATGAATGTCTTCAAAGATAAAATGATAAATACAAAAATAATATATATATTTTGATTAATAAAATTGTGAATCCAATTCTGTGGTACTTGGTTGTTGTTGTGTAGCGATTGTGGAGATATTCCCCACTGTATAATTAGCTGTAGAGAAGAGGTCCTTGTTTAATTTGTGTTGCTTTCCCTGCCCTCCTCTTCTCATATCCTTATATCAGGGACCCTCTTATGTTTACTTCGTAATGGTAGATAGCCAATGGCTCTGTCCATCTCTGCTGAAGATCGCAAACATTGCGTACATGTACATAACAGTTAGAAAAAAGCTCACTTGCCTCCTAACACTTCTGCTGTCAAGACCTCCTCCACTTTTGTTGCTGCTTCTCACCTCCGGGAAAAACCATGCCAGGTCCAGAAGGTGAGAGGGCCCCTGCCTTCATGCCTGAGGAGTTGGAGTAGCTGGCAAAAGAGGTCCTTTTCCTGTATTGGCTCACCAGAGGAACAGATACATGTTTGGCATACATATGTGAATCTGTCTAACTGGCTCTTTTCCATTTACACAGGCTACAATGTCCCTTTGAGTTCCAGAGTGAAGTGTAATGATTAATGTTAAGTGTCACATAATGTGGTCCTCACATAGGACAATGATGTTATGGATTTGTTTGCACTCTCCAATGTCAAATAAACAACACAATCAATACGTTTTGCCTGGTTAAAGCCCTAGATTCAAATTGATGTGCATGTAGAGATCTATGCATGTATATGTTTGATTTACGTGCGATAAGTTGCCAAATAACATCATGGTAAATGGTGAACACATTATATACTCTTTTCACCTGGAGATATGTATGTACTGTGTAAACAATAATTGAAAAAGATGTTAGCTGTGTGTATAGTCATACGGATCACTCAGTCTGGATCAGAGCTCTCCAAAATGTAGCTTGGTAGCTACCAGTAGCTCCCGGACCCTTTCAGAGTAGCACACAGCCTTGAGGTCACTTATTGGATGGACATAAGGTGATCCTTGTAATACAAAAGTTAGTTGAGTTAAGGCGGTGTTCGTGTGACATTATGGTGATCTGGCTGCAAATAGAAAGGCCTGTCATTGAGCAGTGCTCATTCAGAATCAGGGGCCAGGCTGCGGCTGACTCACAGTGTCATATAACTGAAGAACTTAGGTACAGCTGTCAAGAACATTTATCCTTTGCAGGTCAAAATTTGAGGTTTGCTTAAAATAAGCCCCTGAATGCTTTTAAATGGACAACAGTTGAAAAGGAGAGATCCCTCAGTTCTTGAGCTAAAACTTCTTTTCAATTGACTCACATTTCAAAGAATGTTATTTTCGAACTTCAGGCCCCTTATTCACAGTGGCCAATATTTACTGTGTCATAATTATTAATGTTTAGCCTTCAGTAGTTCACAATCGTTTGCACTCATCAGAAGTAGATCACATCACAGATTATGTAGGGGCCCCTGGGCTAGATGATGTCAAAGGCCTGGGTTTGTGTGTTTAGACAATGACTTGGGATGGGGTGGGCAACAGTTCACTATTAAAGCTTGTATGAGGATATTGGTTTAGGCCAGCATGTGACAATTCACATTTTATATGGTAACTTATGAGTTATGCTACTGATCGCTGTAGACACTTGTTGTGACAGCAATACAGACAAACAAAAAGTCACAATACCATTGTTTGGTCTTTCCTTTCATGTATCCATACAGGTCAAGGCCCATCAGAAGTGCGAGATATGGAAGGTCATCACCAGGAACGTGCAGACCCAGGGGGTCTACAAATGGCAAAGCATCCACTGCCACAAGAGGTGGGATGACCTAAGATGCTGGACCCGTGAATTCACTGAAGTCCAACTCGGGAAGTCCTCCCAATGTTTATGGGGCACGTGCCACACTCTTACCTCCCCAATGGCCCGCATTCTTGCAGTGGCCTATCCGGAGCTTGATAGGCAGTTAAGGGACCAACAGCAGCAACAAGGAGGTAAGTTCTTATCAGAGTTACACATGCTACATGACCCATTTTTTGTTACAGCGACGATTTTTCCTTCAACATTTAGGGTGACCCATGTCCAACGCTCAAGAAGAGTTCTTGAAAGTGTAAGTTTTGTACAAGGTGTATGATGATGTGCTTTGTCTATTGTTTTTGGATAATGATTCCTGTCCAAAACCAATGGACTGTTTTGAGCAGACACGTGGCTGCCTAAACTTCCCATATGCATCATGTGGTTTGATGTCTTGAGAGATAGTTGTACCAAACAGGCAAATAAGACTTTATTGTGTCCATTGTTATACTCCTTCACTGATGTGGATGATGTCATGTTAGCCCTATTTCAGGTGACATAGTATACTAGGCACTTATGATACAGTGGATGTACCAACAGTCACATAGGTAAGATGGGATTCTACACAGACCTGAGTGAGCATGTGATTCAAAATGACTGGTGTCCACTGGATTGATGGCTACATATTGGTATCAAGACATATCCAAATTGTGAAAAAAACATACTGGAATGTGTACACAATG
The DNA here is from genome assembly GCF_964204655.1 of Triturus cristatus. Lineage (NCBI taxonomy): Eukaryota > Metazoa > Chordata > Amphibia > Caudata > Salamandridae > Triturus > Triturus cristatus. Next base: position 340,769,828 of record NC_140579.1, read on the forward strand.
GTAACAGAATCACAAATACCCCAAACAATTCCTCAATGTCCTTTGTCATGTCCAGATGTACTGTCAATGATGGAGTAAAATGGGAAGCTTAAAGGTATTTTGGAAGAGGAAATGTTCCATCACATATATGTATGAGTATCCCATTAGGAACACTCAGATTCATGCCACACTCATGACTCAGTCGGCAAATGTTGAAATGCATACAGGTGTAATATGTTGCATGTTGTGATTCACATTTCAATCTTTGAAGTAAATATCTAGTAGTCAAATGTGAAGATGCTTTTGCTCTGTACTGAGGTGCATTAGAAATGTTTCAAGGACTATGTATTTACTTATGTTGTGGAAGTCATTTGTCAATACGCACAAATTTTAGTTTCAGACTGTCTTCAACAGCATGGGTATGAGGATAGTATGTGATACATTGCTAAGCTACTTCAGTACAGAATTCATGTAATAAAATGTAAACTTGACATATACGTTAGTGACTTGAAGTGAGTGTTACCATCCTGAAAGGTCTAAACAAAGGTAAATAGTTCTCAGTTTCTGCTAATATTGGTACAACATGGCTGTATATGTTGAAAGAGATTGATTCACATCTGCTTGAATGCACATCGTGATTGCCCTGGCAGAGAAACTGGCTGTCTTCTCTCCTACAGTCGCTTTTGCCTATTCCACCGTCAACGCGGTCGAGATTTCCTGACAGTGATGGGGGAACTGCAGCAGTCTTTCGTCTATGCATTAACCAACATCTAAACAGGACGAGCGGACCTCCAAGTCGGCGGGCTAGAAGACTGCTAAAAAAGCGATGGCGTGACTGATTCTTCCAAGATCTAAATCAGACCCTCAAACTATATTCAGAGAATCACGTTTGTGGATGCAGGAACACACATGTCCACGGTGCGTGATTTTGGACCCATATTCTGCATCCTTCTACAAGAGGGTAGGACACCAAATTAGAAAAGAGGTTGTAACTAGCAGGAGTATTCATTTTGCAACTCCCACCAAGTTGAAGATGGGTGAAAGGCATTTTTGTGTATCCTATTACAGAGCCCGAATGACTGAAAACTAGTTGAAATACAAGCTCATTGTGCTCAAATTGAGCCTGGAAGGGATTAACTTTTCGGCACGACCTTGAGAAGAGAGTAGATGGCAGTTCTCTTATGCAGCACCTACGGACTCAACCTGTTTAAACTAGTGTTACGGGGGCGTGGCCTAGCGAGCCGACATGGCGGACGTGTGCTAGCCAGCTCCGTCAAGCCCAACGTTTATCCGACAAATATCCTGGCTCCCTCGGACCCCTGACGAGTCCTGGAGGGAGCGTGGCGGCACCGGTCGCTGGCAGAGGGCGATTGGTCAGCGAAGGCGGTGACCGGCAAGGTGGAGCTCGGACGCCGGCACGCGCGCGAGCCGCAGCCTGGGGATCGGAGGCAGAGCTGGGGCCTCGATTTTGGTGCATCCGGGAGCCGACGCGAGTCTCGCAGCTGCCCCAGGGTGCCTGAGGCGGCAGATTGCAGAGCAGATGGCCCGGTGGTGGTGGTGATTTTCGAGGGGCAGGTCGGCCCCAGGGACAGCACAAGGCAACATTGGGAGCACCGGTGAGGAGCTGAGGGGAGGGAGGGGACGCCCCGGCCAGCGGAGAATATTGGCCATGACTAAACGGTGTGCCCGGGAGTGAGGCCGGTCTCTGCGGTCCCGGGTGCGGGGGCGCCCCTTCCCGGACATTTGGCAGACGCAGTGGGAGCGGGAGGAGCGAGCGCCCCTTCCCCCCCATCTTGGGACTGATTCTGGTGCTGGGGGATCGGCGGCTGTATCGGGCCATGGTGGTGGGGCTAGGGAGGCCTCACGGGAGCTGCCTGGAGGCTCTTTGCTCCTCGGTGTCCCGGGGGTGAGGACTGTAATCGGGCCCCGTGGTGCCTTGGCCTTGGGGTGCCCTGGGCTGCTGAAGAGACTCACCAGGCAGGAAGTGTGCTCCATCGGGTCATCCCGGGACGAGCCCGGGACGTAAGAAAGGCCAGAAGGACTTTTGCCGCTACGTGAGCCCTGGGAGTGAACACTAGTTGGTTGGCCTGTGTGGGTGTACGTTCACCTGTTCGGACTGTGGCGGTGGGGCCTGCGATCAGCGGCTACATCGAGCCGCACCCTTTTGAGACCGCGGACGAGCGGTTGGAGGTCAAGGGGACGGTGTTACTGGCGGGGCCCCGTGGCCTGGGTGCTTGACGACCTTGACGGGCAGATTGGGGTGAGGTTGACTTGCGGGCTGAGGGCTGAGGGGGTGCTTTCCCGCCTTTCTCCCGTCCCTCACTCTGTTCCTTGGGTGCGGGCCGGGCAATGATTCTGCCTACGGTGTGCCGACACAGGGGAGGCACTGGTGCGGGTGCCCCATACACCTTGGCCTGAAGGTGCGGAGAGTCCGCTGCAAGCTGTCATGACGAGAGACAAGGGTGGTGGGGATTCCACGAAACATGGGCCGATAGACAAGTTCCGGGGGCAACGGGTGGGGCCGCCGGGGCCTCTCAGGATGCCGTACCAGACAATGCGGCCCTGATGGCGGTGATCACCCAATCCCAGGATATGCTGGATGCAAAACTTGGTGCAGTGGGTGCGGATGTTATGTTACTGCGCCAAGATCTTCGGAACGCAGTGTCTCGTATAACGGAGGCGAAAGCCCGCATATCAGGGGTGGAAGATGATGTTGGGGTCCTCAGGCAGAAAGTGGCGGGCTTGGAGAACATCCAGAAGGGCTTGGCGCTCCGGGTCGAGGATGCGGAGGGACGGGCCCAGAGGAACAACCTGCGCTTTGTTGGCTTTCCGGAGGGGTGTGAGAATGGTAGCATGGAGCGATTCCTTACGCAGTGGTTGGAGAGTTGGCTTCCGCCTGATGCGCTGTCCCGGTGCTTCGTCGTGGAGCGGGCTCACAGAGCGCTTCTGCAGAAACCCCCGGTGGGGGCTCGTCCAAGACCGGTGATTGCGAGGCTTTTGAATTATCTGGACCGAGACACTGTGCCCGCGCCAAAGAACCTTTGCTCTACAATAACCAACGTATCCTGGTGTTCCCAGATTATACACGACTCATGCAGCAACAACGCCAATCGTTCATGGCGGCGAAGGCCAGACTGAGAGACCTTAATCTCCCGTATGCTCTCCTATTCCATGCTCGCTTGCGAGTGGTCTTTCAATCCCGCACCCACTTCTTTGATTCACCGGAAGAGGTCTTTAAGTGGACCGACGAAATTGTCTGAGTGCGGGTGCGTACGCCGCCTGGGCTGCAGTCAGACTCATCCTTAAGTGAGGGGCCGTCAAGGAATGCTCGTGGACAGCGCCGGAGAGGTCATGGACGATCGTGCTCCCAGAGGCGCTCTGCTTCTCGGGGAGCCCCGGCTCGGGAGGACCCTGCCTCCTGGCCCCTGACATTGGATCCTTGATGCCTGTGAGGAGGGCGATGCCAGGGCGCTTCCTTCCTTAGACTATGTGACTGTTTGCATTTATGGGTCTCGAGGGAGCTTCTAGGAGGGCTGTATCCCCACCTGTTCAGGGTTGTGGGGGGTGGCCTGGGCGATATGGGCTGTCAGTTGGGGATCCGTTGGCGGGTGTGGTCCGTGCCCCCCTGTTGGGGGCCCGGAGTCAACCACGCTGCGACAGGTACTTCAGTGTTTTTGAGGTATGGGGAGGAGGCTTTGTTATGGGGACGGGGTTTGGTTAGGGGGACGAGTTGTGCTTTTACACTCTGTCCATCTGGTCGTACACACCCGCAGTTGGGACCTCATATCCATGCTCCATCCAGGCTGATCGCCTCCTGACTGTGGGGAGCGTAGAGGCTGGGAGGTCCCCGGGCACCCTCCGCATTGTCAGCTGGAATGTACGTGGGGTTCTGGACAAAATTAAGCGAGGTGCAGTCCTGCGTCAGGCAAAAAGGGTCGGAGCTGACATTCTCCTCTTACAGGAAACTCATCTGATGGGCTCTAAGGCCCTGTTCCTGCATCGTTATGGCTTCCAGCAGGTCTTTCACGTTGGGTTCATACAGGGTTCTAGGAGGGTAGCGGTATTGATACATCATAGGGTCCCATACGTACATGCACAACAGTGGCTTGACCCGCAGGGGCGGTACCTGTTTCTTCGGGGTAAGATTGGGGAGGAGTCTATTGTGCTCGGCTGTGTCTATGCCCCCCCCTTACAATGGTCCCTGGTGGAGCGGTTGCTCTCTTTGTGGGCAGCCATGCCGGACGTGGCTGCAGTGGTTGGTGGAGATTGGAATGATGTTATGGATATGGGGAGGGACAGGGACAGGGTGGGAGGGGTTCTGGGGGGCACTCATCCCACGAAATTGCACTCCTTGGTGAGGAGCCTTGATTGGGTCGACACCTGGCGACATATACATGGAGATCGGAGGGAATATACATACCTCTCCGCGGTTCACATGTCCTTCTCGCGGTTGGATTATGTCTTTGTACCCCGGGCGATCGCAACAAGAGTAATGTCTGCGGAGATCCTTTCTAGGGGGCTGTCGGACCACTCACCGGTATCAGTGGTGTTGCGGTTAGGTAGGGGGCGGCAACCATTTCGCTGGTGACTAGCAGTGTGGAACTTGCAAAACACTGACTACGAGAGGTGTATGAGGGAGGCGATTGCGGATTATTTTGTCGCTAACGCGGGGTCGGCCCCCAGTGCAGTCATACTATGGGAGGCGTTGAAGGCCACTCTACGTGGGGTGGACATTGCATGGAGTGTGGCGGCCCGTAGAAAGCGTTGAGATGAGTTGGTTAGGGCGGAGGCGGAGGTGGAAGGGCTTGAACGTCGGAGCAGGGGGGCGGGTGGCGGGCTGGAGGTGCGACAGTTACTGCTGGCACGGCAGTCCTATGCCTCTCTCCTTATGGATGAGGCTCGCCAAGTATGGCTTGCGACGCGCAGCAGAATTTATCAATGGGGCGACAAGTCGAGTAAGATGCTGCATCGGCTCTGCCAGGGTGTCTTTTCTCCCCAGGTCCTCCCGGGGGTGCTGGATGAGAAGGGAGTGCCGATCATTTACCCTATGACCATAGCAGAGAGTTTCGCTGCCTACTATGCGGATTTATACGCCCCTAAGGAATGCCTACCGGAGGCAACGGTGGTCAAGTTCATTGAGGACCTCCCGCCCAGAGCAGTGCCCGACAAGACACGCCAACAGTTGGAACTCCCCCTCTCAGAGGAGGAACTGAGTAGGGCCCTAAGGGAGCTCAATTCGGGGAAGGCACCGGGACCCAATGGGTTCCCAAGCGACTTTCATCATCGATACAATTTACAACTAGCATTTTACTATCGGGCGGCGGTGGAGGAGGCCAGAGAGGCCGGTCGGCTCCCACAGGACTGGCGACATGCAGAGGTGGTGGTATTCCACAAGCCTGGTCGGCCTCCGGAACAACATGCTTCATATCGCCCCATTTCTCTCCTAAATGTCGAGGCCAAGGTTTTGGCCAGGGCCCTGGCTAATCGCCTCCTGCCTCATGTCTCGACTTTGGTCGACCCGGACCAAGCTGGATTCATGCCTCATAGGGCGACGCGACACAACATAAGGCGGGAACATGCAGCACTGGCAGCGGTCCGAAAGATGGGGGAGCCGGCGGCGCTCTTACTGGCGGATATGGACAGGGCATTTGATTCTCTAAGCTGGGTTTATTTGTTTGCCCTCCTTCGCCGGATTAATCTCGGCCCTCGGTTCCTGTCATATGTGATGTTCTTGTATACCGAACCGACAGCCTCGGTCAGCGTGACGGGAGCGGTCTCGTCCAGCTTCCCCATTCGTCGGGGTACTAGACAGGGGTGCCCCCTGTCACCCTATTTATTCGCCCTCGCCATGGAGCCGTTGGCGGCGTAGGTGCGTATAGATGCATAGTTGAAGGGGTTTGAGTGGGCCCCTGGCCTATCGGACAGGATAGCATTATATGCCGATGATGTCCTATTCTTTTTAACAGCATTGGATAGGTCGGGACCACGCATACTGGAGATAATGCAAATTTTCGGGGAAACGTCCTGGTTGTATATGAACCCCCGCAAGTCCACACTGTGGGTCTTGGGTTCTCGGGTGGGGGTGGGTGCGTGGGCATCTGCGCTTCAGGTAGCCGACGGAGGACTTAAATACCTGGGAGTTTTCCTGTCGGAGGTGCCGGAGATATCGTGGGAACGGAACTTGGCACCGATGTGGGAGCGCGTCTGTGCAGATGTTACAACTTGGTCCCGTATGCCACTGACTATATATGGTAGATCGGCAATCTTTAAGATGGTTGCGCTCCCCCGCTTGCTCTATCAACTACAGAATCACCTGTACCCGATCGCGCCTTGCTGGTTCCGACTGGTGAATTCGGTGCTGGCCCAGTTTCTAAGGGGGCAGTGCGGGTGGCATTGCGCACATGCTTTCTCTCCACCTACTGTGGAGGGCTGGCGACCTCAGATATGCTTTCGTACTATCAGGCCTCGCACCTGTTGGTCCTCAACGAGTGGTGGTATGGAGACCAAGGGGACCCGGCTTATGCGCTGGAGAGGCATCTAATGGGGGTCACACTCTTCACACAATCCTTTACTCGGCGACGCTGCGGAATACGCTGCCGCCGGTGTCCAGGGTGGTCTTCCAGATCTGGCGGCAGTCCCTAAGAAGAATGGGGTGGTGGAATACACTGACGGGGGAAACCCCTTTGTGGCACAATGGACGGCTGCCGGAGCTGGCGGCGCTGCAGGGGTTTAGCAGATGGGATGACATCGGCATTTCCACCCTGGGCGACATGATGCGGAATGGGTCCCTTAAATCGTTCCAGGATCTGCAGGAAGAATTTGGCATGCCCCGGACACAGTTCTACCGGTACCTCCAGCTCCGTCATGCGCTCTCCCCCAGCCTGGAGGGTCTCGCCGCCATTCCCGAGTTTAGCCCATTGGAGGCGAAAGTCTTCATGGGTGATCTCGCAACCAAAAAGATTTTGCGGATATACCAGCCCCTGGTCACCCACAGTGTGCCTTCTCTGGACAAGTTACGGAGGGTGTGGGAGGAGGATGTGGGTACGTTGGAGGAGGAGGATTGGAGGGAGGCCCTGGCTGCCCCTCGGGGAGTGGCCATTGCGATGCACCTCCGCCTCATCCAATTCAAGCACCTTCACCGGGTATATTATACTCGGTGCGACTGTATCGGACGGGCGTGGTTGCTTCCCCAGAATGCCTCAGGTGTGGTGGGGCGGAGGGCACATTCCTACATACAGTCTGGCATTGTTCGTCGCTGGACCGCTTCTGGAGGGGGGTCTTCTCTTGTCTGTCTGAGGTCCTGGGGTGGTTGCTCCCGCGTACGCCACAGCTCTCACTGCTGCATGTCATGGATGGCATCGGGGGCAATATCTGTAAACGGCACCTTATGCAGCTGGGCCTTACATTGGCGAAACGCGACATTGCCAGGATGTGGAAGGATGAGCGGGCTCTCTCGGTGGCCGCTTGGAAAAATGGTCTAAGACTTCTGTATGGGGCTGGAACAGCCCATCTTTGTGGCCCGGGGCTGTCCGCATAAGCACTATAAAATATGGAAGCGGTGGCCGGATTATCTGGGCCTGTGGCTGAAGCCTCCAACGGTGACAGAAGATCTCCTAGTGGGATGAGGGCTGGGCTAGAGTGGTTGGGTCTGATGTCTGGGGGTGGGGGCTGCCGGGGGTGTGTGTGTGCTCAGAGTGGGATGGTCCTCCACTAGATCGGGTAGGCCGTCATTTTCTTTACTCCCATTGGTCCTTGAGTGTGGACGGGTGAGCGGCCATCAGTGGGAATTGCGCAACTTGGGGGGGGTAGTTGGGGGTAGGAGGGTAGATATCTGAGATGACATTCAAGTTCAAAGAATGTGTTTGTTTTGTTTTCTTAAAAAACAAAATGTCCTTTGCGGTCCTATTACTGTGTACCTTGAAGCTGCAGTGGCCTCTGGGGTACAGAGCCCTGTGTATATTGTGCAAATGACAAATAAAAATCTGTTTAAAAAAAAAAAAATACTAGTGTTACAACGCTGAAATATACTGTATATTTTGTCTGATCACAACTTCATCTATTTATCTATTCCTCTATGCAGTTGCATTGTTACCCCTCTGCACGCACTATGAACTGTAGCAGCACTAGTTTGTAGTTGTGCTATCACTGTATATGCATAATATTCTGTCCAAAGGTATTGCCGGACGTGTAGTGCATCTTTTTGGTGCTTTTAACAATATGCATGTATTGTGAGGAGCTGAAGCAGTAAGGTAATGCACTGTAGAGGCAGCGATGCCAGAAGTGTGCTGAGCAAGACTAAACAGAAGTACATGAGAAGAACACCTTGAAGCACAAAATGGCAGCCCCTCTTCCCAATGAAACAGAAGGATGTAGAGTGCCACCTGGCCTCTACAATAATATGTTGCCCTGTTAGCATCCCAAGGGTTCGGCGCAACCAGAGACCATAAATAAATGAAGAAGTAACCACTCGAGGCCACTGCCCAGAATTGTTAATCCAGCGTGTGTGTCCTTTTAATTCAGCTCAGCGGTAAGTGTGGCTTTAGCCACTCTCCAGCGCCCCAGCTTACACTGCCATTAAGGATGGGATGAAGGGACAGAAGATTTTGTGAGAATGGTGATGCATGATGTATGTCTGAGGGCATCGTCAATTACAAAAACCATGGAAACGACCCTTTCTGATGCACGCCTCTCATAGGTCAAAGAAGCACTCCTGAGGAAGCAGTGACGTAGTTTCCTGGATGGATCTGAATCGCTGGAAGAGACTGACCAAAAGACAATGAGCCAGCTTTGGCGTGTAATAGATGAACTCAGCAAAAGCAGTAAAGGCCTGTTACTCAGGGGGAAGACAAATTGTAATACCACAGAGCCTCCAAGTCAGGGATGTCGATTTGGCTCATCAGCAACACAAAGGAGTGATAAAGACTAAGGCAAGACTGAGAGACCAGGTGTGGTTCCCCAGCATGGACACCTTAGTGAGCGAAAAGGTCTGGGGTTGCCATTCATGTGCAATCACATGTGGAGACCCATTCCAGGGGCAAGAATTCAAAGATTATATGTGGTCACTGGACATTAAACACCGGAAATTGACCCCTCAGTGGCCCCAGGCAGTGGGAAGGTAGAAAGCTTCATTCACACTCTGAATAGGGTGCTCTGCATAGGCGTAGACAACAGGGAAAACAGGGAGAGTTGCCTCCACGGGTTCCTAAGAGCATACCGGCAAAACCTCCATAACACGACTAACTGTGCGCCAATGGACATATTGATGCAAGGGCCACCGAGACTGCATCCCACTGGGCCTCTGTGGCAACTCTCAGTACTGGATGAACAGGCCACTCAAGAGAAAAGGGGGAGCACAAATAACAAGGCCAGTCTGGGCCAGTGAGCAAAAGCCCCGATCTGTTGGTAGGGGACTAAGTCATCATGCAAGTCTGTCATCCAGGATGGATGTTCCGCACACCATTTGAGAGAGAGGTTAGGAAGGTTGTGGGCATCCAAGGGACCATACTTAAGACTCAGCATCCAGTCTTCATCGGGTCTTCAAGCAGTCAATGTTGCACATAATGCTTGTTTTCAATACTTAAGGGAGTTGTTTCTGTGTTACTAGTCAATAGTGTCAATGAAAGGGAGAGGGGCCAGTTAAAGCCTCAGCAGTGGGTTTTCATCAGGAGTATTTGTTTAACTATATAATCAAGTCCCTCTCCAAGGCCAATTTACACAAAGGGTTATTCATGATCCCTTTGAGGCATGGACCCAGTTGGCCCTTGTACTTTGAATATGTTCTGCCAATTTTTCTCAACGGAGGACTACGTTTTACAGGTTGCTCAACTTCCTACCTATTACCAAGTCCTGCTGAGGCTTTAACTGGCCCCTCTCCCTTTCGCCTGGTCGAAACATCGACAATTCACAAAGCCTGGTTTGAATTACCCATCCATACAAGGGGACAATTATGATTAAGACTATTGTTTAATGAGATCACATTTATGATGTACAATAAATGTAAAGGACAGGCTTCACTTTAATTTCTATGTTATATTTATAAGGTTAGTTGCCTCTTTTTGCTCTCTAACCGCAATTTCACACACGGGCTCTTTGAGCACCTTCTTTATTTTATTTTCTCTGTCTGGAGCAACCGGATATAAATAATGTAAACTACACTGTCAAGTTGCATATATATATAAAAACCTCATGCATTTTGTCCTTTCTTTTGGTCTCTCCACTTGGGTCATTGCTGTCGTGTATCACACTTTACCCAGGTCCTTCATGTTATTGTTGGGTTACCCCATTGATATGTAATGGTAATTAATATCCGCAGGGTGATACAAACAGTGCAGAGTGCATCTTGCTAGCGTCTCAGTTTGGTCGTCCCTGTTTCTATGCTAGATTTCAATTTGATTTCCGTTATTAATGATGTATGCCAATTAATTTTTTTTAAAAAGCTTAGGCATAGGGACTGATGATAACACCTGGCCGAGGTGCTCACTGATAGATGTAGACCTCATGCACATGGTTTGGACTTGCCCGATTATAGCTGCCTACTGACTGATGATGCCAATGGACACATGAATGTGTTGGAAAAATGTTAGCTAGGTCTGTACCCCTGGCCAAAGAAACTGAAAATAGGTTCCAAATGTATAATTTTTTTACTCGTGATAGCAAAGTGTGACATAGAAATGCCCTGGAGGTCACAAGAGTGATCCCCACATAGCAGGTCGAAAGCAGAGGTGAAAAAATTGGTGGATGCAGACGCTCTGAACGTTGAGGGAGAAAGTGGTGTACATCAGTTGCCAGTGACTGAAAAATGGACTGAACTGCTAACAGTGGTTAGTGAACGAGGAGATGGCGAACATGGGGAACCCATGCAATCACAGGAAGGAAATAAAGGCATGTGTAGCCATTCCCTGACAATTGACAAACACATTGGATGGGCACACACATAATTGATGCAAGACTTTGCATTCGATTTGAAAAATATCCTGAAATGTCATAAAGCCAGGTATATTTCCTGAAAATAGGTATGTGATATGATCAAAAAGTTATTTGTTACCACTTAAAAGACTAATGTTGCTAAAAGTGACACTGCATTGTCACCGACATGTAATCCTGCCAAAGAAGGCAACCACTGCATGTATATTGAAACCAAAATATACTATTACCCTGTAAAAGTGATTCCTCTAAGAACGGTCCAAAGATTGATTAGATATTGGCATCAATCTTTTCTGAACATCACACTTGAAATTGTGAGCAAAGAGGCTAAATATTGGGTGAGAATGAAACCCATATCCATAAACCCGTTCATCCTTTCTGTCCCTTCGTCCTCATGTCTTCCATGAGTGGGCTGCTTGTAGTGTTTGGGAGTGATCCGTGCCCGTATGTGTGTTGTGCGTGTCAACCTTCGTGTTTGCTGTGTGGAAGGAGATACAGGGCTGTCTCTGGCATCTCTATACCAGACTGTCATTTCTAACTTTACACCAGGCCTTCGTTCTTTCCACTATTTAGCCCCATTCACTTGATCTGTAACTCCTGTCCTTTACTCCGTCTTGCTGGCTATTACAGACTGCCTGTTTTATGCGATCTGCGTTTATGGTGGTGTAAATACGTTTCTTTACATAGCTGAATGTATTTGTCATACATGTCAATATTTTTATGGATGCCTTATGTCTACGTCCATGCAGTGTACAAATGTCTTATCTTTTGGCTTTGCCGATGCTTTTATTATTTTGTATTTTCCTGAGAGAAACAGCATCTAATTTGTCCATGAAAATCATGATCCGTGGATTGAGAGTTCTTTAAAAAGGATGATCCTAACATATTCTTTTACTACAAGAAAATCTCTCAATATCGATCATTACATTCTTGTCTCTTTTGAGATAGAGAAACAATTCTACCGCAATACTTCACAGTGGATGTGCAACCAGAAGTACTGGGCAATGGGTCAAACCCCATTCTCTTTGTTGAAGAAAAGTTAGATCAACTTATGGAAGAAAATGTAGGGTTTGGGGAAAATCGTCAGTTTTTCCAAGAGAATTCAAAATGGAAACATAGCTAACAAAATACAACAAGTTTAAACTATGCAAATGCTGCTGTTTAATTACAATGAAGGTCCCCGGGAAACTTGTTAAATCGGACCTAAAAATTACATCAATTCATGCTCGTAGACGATATTACTGTATTTCATGTTCTCGAGACCAACAAAGGTATAATAAAACGTAGAGTTAGATGCAGAAGTGCATGGGTAAGTACTTTTACGAGGCTTTTACAATGTCTTGTGATGTATGTCCCTGTCTTTGGCCTTCTCATGGGGCGTGTGCATGAAAATGCAACGATGGACATTTTTTTCCATTCAGCCTGGTGCAAAATCTCCCCCAAACTCATGACTTCTGCATTTTTGAAGCACTTCTTCACACCCTGACTGCGAAAAGTGTGTCACTGTTGACACTAAGAAACTATGGTGCTATTAAACTCTATTCCTGTGCAATCGTTGTGAATCACCAGGGTGCTGTTGCAGCGGTAATCCCACGGTAATCTCGCTTTGGAAAATCTAGGAAATGTGACACCATTTCCTCTGATTACCGTTACCCGGATTTCCGCTAAAGGTCAATGGATCTTTGCCACCGTTTATGACCAGGGAGCTTCTACATAAACATGAGCAATTCATAAAATGTAAATAAACATTTTAGCCAATAATGAGAGTTATGAGTAGTTTTAAAGGGATTTATTTTCCAATCAAAATTTAAGAATCTCTGACTCTTCATTCAGTAGTCAGGTATCAATAAGGTTACAGAATTGATAACAGAAAAATTAGGTTAGCACAAAGCATCATAATTTGCAAACAGCGCGTTCCATAAAGGAAATAATCCCTATTCTAAGACAATGGGGCTCAAAAGATGTCAGTCAGAACTTCTGAAAAGTTCCAGAAACAAGAGTGAGTTAGCATAAACCAATCAATAATTAATAATTTCAGAATCTCCCATGAAGGGAAACAAAGAATAGAAACAAAGAATAGAGCAAATAAACCTTGGCAAAGCCAATTAGTCAAAGCCAAAATCAGAATGAAACTAAACCTACATCTAATCTGCCTACGTTCTGCTCTCCATCACAGGTCTGCCCTCTCCTTCACTGCATCTATAAATCACTTCTGCCCTCTCCTTCATTTCTGCGTCGGAGTCTGAAACTCGTCTGCAGCTTTGCGTCTCTAAATCTTTGTCTGTCTGTCTCTCTCAAAGGGCTCTGAAAGTCTTCCTGCCTGCATTCTTAAAAGCGTCCTCTCTCCTCCTCTCTTCTCTCTCCTCTACTCTCCCCCTCTGCTCTCTCGAACTCCCCCTGAAACTCCTAAGTAGGAACGCGTTTATCAAATAATAATGTTACAAAGCATGTGACGTGACTTTCTCTTCCTCCAACTGTAATCCAGCATTCTCCAAAAGGATGCCTCCACCCATCTGCAGATTTCATACGTCATCTCTCAGACAGGCAAAGATCCTTCCCACGGTACATTCTGCATCTTATTTAATACAATTTCATCTCCTAACCTTCCTTTTAAAAGAGACATGTTATTTCTAACTACACACATAACATGAACTGCAAAATAACATTTTTAAACTAAGCAAGAAACATTAAACTTGGTAATGCACTTTTAAAATAGGTGTGATTTTCTGTTCTCACTAAAGCAAAGAATTAAATGAGGCTTTGTTCAACATTTCCAGCAACTACAGAGATAAAGCTCAGACCAAGGTCACAACTGTAAATCATGCCACTGTTCTCTTTGCATGGAGAGAAAAACATTCCTTTGTTTATCTTTAAAGTAGAAAGAAACTAACAGACCAAGCTGAATCAGGAGCTGGTTCTGTTTTCTACATTATATAATGTCGTGCTAATTCAAATGCAAGTTATTTTCTACTAATGCACATTTAACAGTTTTCACAAGTTAGAGTCGCATTTTCATAGTGAGAACAACATCTAACTAAACACATTTAAATCAAACTATGAATTACTTGCACATGGGTTACATAAATTGCTAAATTAAAGTGTCTGGCTGAAGTCTGTGAATTTCAAGAGCTCATGTTTTCACTCTGTGGCACAGAAATGTGCGTGTCACCGTTCAAATGCAGTTCTTTATTTCTGAAGCAAAGGCAGGATTTCCATTAGTAAAGAGAGCACAGGTTTAGGCTCTTTCAGTGCCATAACCCTGGTCCAAACATTCGAAAAACATAAAGGGCTGATGCTCACAATCAAGGGGATTGGTTTCGAACTCCAAGCAGTTGTTTAGAACATATTGGTATGGTCTCCTGAGTAGTGCTCTGCTTGTGTACATCTAAGTATTCGGATGTCACTGCTCCAGGATGGAACGCGCAAGATTGTCAGGGTCTGAGGTTTGTGTTTGTTCTATAGCTAATTATTAGATCATGTGGTATACCCGAATATATTATAGTCACGTTTATTGCAGTAATAACAGTGTATTAGCTAGCTTGTTGCATTGGTCATTTCTTTTTGTGTTGTTTTACTTTCCTTCTGTAAGATGGGGAGAATAAAGGTATCCTGAATTGCCATCTCACAGGTGGCTTCTTGGCCCTAGTAGATAGAAATGCAGAGCACGAGGGGTTGCGGACCCTTGTATAAACATCAGATGGTTCATGGTCATTCTGAATTGTTCGGGCCGTGCATTTGCTCGATAGGGTGGGATGCCTTTAAAGAAAGCCTTGTGTCTGTGCTATGCTGCTAATGTGATTTAAGGAAACTGAAAACGGAGTTGATTGTTGCTTCCGGTGGGGCGTGCAGTGAACATTACTGAAAGTAAATTAGGTCCAGGAATTCACTAAGATGGGTAAGGTGTCCAGGCATCTTTAGAGATGGGCATCGCTGGTAGCAGTAAGACTGGTTTAACATGTCTTCCTTCTCTCAAAGAAAGCTGCGTGGGTTCATTTCATAGTTTTCTTTAGATGTCCGTTGTCCGTTAAGTTTGCCTTCAATTATTACTCATATAAAGGCATGCAAATGCTCTCCCCTGTACCCGATGTTTTCCCACAGATGAGCGTGTTATATGTTACACGTATTTGATTTTTCTCTGATTAACGTAGCGGATACATCACAGAACAACCACTTTCTCATCTGAAACGATTAATACCAAAATCACGAGAAAATGACCGGCACCCCTGATGACAGTTTCCCCGCCCTCTCAGAACCAAAGGTACCGCTTAAAAGTCTTCCCTGTGAATGACGAACAACTGCTTTACTCAAGAAGCCCATGCAGTGCTCCTGGGAACACTTTGGCAAAGGGAGATGTGTATGCAGCTGCGCCGCTGCAAAAACTAATGCGATGTGAAAAGGAAGTGATACGGTGTTCGAACAGACAATGCCATTAAATAAAGAGAGTACAAATAGGTTCGACAGAATCCGCCGTGAAAAAAACAACTATAGCCTTTGACTTAGGAAAAAGGAAAGAAACATTGTAATGTGTACAAATGAACATTTAAGCAAAGTAGCACATTAATTTCAGGACATGCATGTGATTTACCACACGAGGGCACAAACACCGTTTTCACAAACAAAGTAAATTACGATGACCAATACTCTCAATCTTATTAGATCAAAAACTCTAGATACGATTGAGATAGACAGGGACATTTGTGATTTGTATTGTGATAAAATATGGTTTTAATGGATTTGTCATTGTTTTTTTAATCTATTGTATCTTTTACGGCTGTGTTTTACTGCCGAATAAAGATTGTTTATATATATTATTAGAGATGTGCGCTTCCAATTGAAAAAAAGCAATATTTCTTTCTGAAATCAGAAGGAAAAAAAGATGAATTCAGAGTTAATATAGATTTAATATACAGCTCTCAATGATTTATAACTATACACCATACAAACGAACAAGTTACTTACCTCTGGTAATGCCTTATCTGGTAGGGACATGATATAGCAGCAGAATCCTTACCTTTGAATTTCCCAGGCATCAGACTGGATTGGAATATTTTTCTTCGAGCAATATCCCTACACGCCGGTACGTGGCAGTGATCAGTTCTACGTAGCATCATTGGTGTCATCCGCACCAGAACTGACAACCACGTCACCTATATAGGCGTCCCCTCGGCACGATGATGTCAGTTACCTTTTCATGACTTTTAACCCCAGAAGCGCGGAGCCATGAAATGTACTGACATTGGTGTGTCTTGAAACTGGGGCCCTGAAAGGGAACAGCCCTGACCCTAGAAACCTGTCCGCCGTGCGGGGAGGTTGGGTGGGTCAGTAAGGAATCTGCAGGTAGATCAGGTCTCTACCAGATAAGGCGTTACCGAAAGTAAATAACTTGTTCATGTTATAGAGACATCTAGCCACAGATGCCTTACCTTTGAATAGATGTCCAAGCAATACCATCCCCGGAGGAGGGATTGCGGACAAGGCTACACTAGAAAATCCTGCAAGACTGAGCGGCCAAAATGGCCATCCCTGCGAACTGTAATTGCCAATAAGAAGGCTGGTTTTATTGTGAGCAACCAGAGGGGGCAATTATGTAGGGGCTCAAAAGGAGCACACATTAGGAAAGTGAGAAAAAAATTAAGGTCCTACCGAGGTATAATGAAAGGGGCAGGTGGGAACATATGTATAAGACCTTTCAGGATTCTATGTACAATTGGTAATTTAAATAAGGAGGGTTGGTCTGGCAGCCTCAGGATGGCATACAAAACTGAAAAGATACCATTTTAGGGTGCCCGGAGCACAGCCCTGCTGGGCAAGGGTCACAATAAAAATTGAAGCAGACATAGACTTTTCTGTACAATATATTACAAATTTCTTCCATCGTCAGGTGTAGATCGTCTTGTTGGAGGGACGCCTGGCTGCCAGAATCCCATTACTAACTTCGGGTGGAAGGTTGCAAGCTATCAACTTGCAGCGCTCAATCTCCATGCAAGGAGGCGTAGAGTTGACAGGTTCGGGTGGTGGACCCTCCCTTGATGCTGCGACAGAAGACCCTCCGGAAGTGGCAGCCTGATGGGAGGATTGATGCTCATTTGCAGAAGCTTGGGATACCAGCCTCTCCGTGCCCAATCAGGAGCCACAAGGATGTCTTGGGCCCGGTCGTTCCTATCTTCTTGAAAACTCTAGTCAGAAGTGGTAAAGCCGCAAAGGCATATAGGAGGCCTGAGCTCCACTCTAGACAAAAAGCGCCTCAGAGGGAGAGCCGCCTTGGAAACTTCAGCGTGCAAAACTGCTGGCATTGTGTGTTCTCGGTAGAGGTGAAGAAATCTAACCCAGGCTCTCCCCACTGCTGAAAGAGACCTTGCGCTACCTCCAGATGTAGACACCATTCATGATCCGCTAGGCATCAATTGCTGAGTTCAGCTGCCTTTGCATTCATGGAACTAGTCAGGTGTTGAACCACCAGGGATATACCCTGCTGTTCCAGCCATTTCCAGAGATGCAAGACCTCTTGACAAAGGGTCAACGACCCCGCACCGTCCAGTTTGTTGCAGTACCACATGTCAGTGGTGTTGTCGGTGAACACCTGCACTAGCCTTCCCTTGATGGAGGATAGAGACGCTTTCAGTGCCAAACGTATCGCTCTGAGCTCCAGCATGTTGATGTGGAGTCCGGATTCTGCCGCAAGCAAGAGTCCTCTGATCTCCACTTCTCCCAGATGGCCATCCCATCCCAGGAGTGACTGTCATTACTGTGAGATCTGATTGGGGAAGGGAAAGGGGTCTGCCTCTGACCCAATCGCAGTTCGTAAGCCACCACTGCAGGTCTTGTGCAGTTCCCTCTGAGATCTAGACCAAGTCAGAGAGATTTCCCTGATGCTGTACCCATTGGAACTTCATGTCCCACTGCACAGCCCACATATGCCATCTGGCATGTGTCACTAGCAGGATGCAGGATGCCATGAGGCCCAACAGCCTCAGAGTCATTCTCACCAAAATCCAGGATAGAGGCTGAAACTTTGGTATCATAGCCTGAATATTCAGGACTCGCCGCTCGGGATAATAGGCCTGAAATGTGTCCAGAACAGCTGTGATGAAATGGAGCATCTGAAAAGGAGTCAGCTGTGAGCTTCGCATGTTGATAGTGAACCCCATCAAATGCAGGAAGTTCGCCATAGTGTGGAGGTGAGAGATGAGAGCCTGGGGCAAGCCCGCCTTCAGCAGCCAGTTGTTGAGATAGCAGAAGACTGACTCCCCTGATCTGTGCAGGTGTGCTGTGATCACTGCCATCCCTTTGGTGATATTGGTAAGGCCAAAAAGGAGCACAGTGAACTTAAAGTGCTTGTGGCCTACCATAAACCACAAGTAGCACAGATGGGCCGGCAGGAACAGGATATGAAAATAAGCGTCCTACATGTCCAAGGAACCATCCAGTCTCCAAGTTCCAGGGCAGACAGGACCTGATCTAATTTGAGCATCTTGAATTTCTCCTTTTTGAGGAAGTAGTTGAGGGCTCAAAGTTCTAGGGTAGGACGAAGACCCTTGTCCTTTTTCCTGGACCAGAAAGTAGTGGGAATAGCAATCATGACCTACTTCTGGCCCTGAAACCCTCTCTGTGCCTCCCTTGTCCAAGATAGTCATGACTTCCTCCTGGAGCAAACATAAATTATCCTCTGTTAGCCAGTCATAGGAAAGAGTCATGGAGGGAGGTGTGGTCTAGAAGGGGAGGGAGACGCCCTTTCGGATTATTTGTAGGATCCACCTGTCAGATGTTATATTGTGCCAATGGTGGAGGTGATGGCTGATTCTGCCACCAACTGGATGCCCATGATCTGGAAGGGCAAGACTAGGAGGACTTGGAGGTGGAAGCTGCCAGGGTGGGCATTTGTTTGACCAGACCACTGGCTACCCGACCCAAGTGGTCAGACAAACCGCACCCTTGTCTGTGCAGCGGTTGCTGAACTTGTGCAGCTTAGTTGCTGGGATAGAACTTGTGTGGTTGAAAGCCCCTTCCATAGCCACGAAAGGAGAAGAGGCAGACTGGGGACGAGGGGCAACAGAGCGGCCCAAGGACTTGGCCGTAGCCCATGAATCTTCAAAGCACTCCAGCGCCGTGTCTGCCTTGTCTCTGAAGAGATGGTTGCCACCAAAGGGCAGGTTCATGAGTGAGACCTGGACATGTCCTGAAAAGCCAGATGTTCTCAGCCAGGCATGGGGTCTAATAGCCACCATTGTGGAAATCACTTTGCCCAGTCAGTGGGTCGTCTCTAAACCTCACTTGGGAGAGGATGGCCTGGGCCTCCTCCGGGACCTGTGGTAGCACCTGCGCAACCGTCTCCCACAGAGAGTGGGAATAACAGCCCAATAACCATGCTGTGTTTACCGAATGCAATGCAAGGCTGGCGGAAGAAAACATTTTCTTGCCCCAACAATCCTTTTTTTTTTGACTCACTATCTGGGGGAGTGACAGGGAACAACACACCCTGAGAAGTGGAGACTTGGACCACCAAACTCTCTGGGACGGGGTTGGGTGTGATGTAGTTTGGGTTAGCCAGGGCAGGGCGATGGTGGAGGGCAATCATCCTGTTCACAGGAGCTCATGTGTTGGACTTGGAGCAGGTTCCCAGAAGGACGTCCGGGAGGGTTTCATTAAATGGGAGAGCAAGGGTCCAGAGGAAAAAGCTCCCAACTGTAGCACCTCTGTCTGGATGTTAGTCTTGACCACCACTGTGGGTAGCTGAAGGTCAAGGATGTCAGCTGCTCTGTGCACCACCATCGCATAAGATGTGCCCTCCTCCATAGCCACGGTATGAGGAGAAAGCATGGCAGTATCTGGAGAGGTATCCACTTTGCTGGCTCCACCCAATTCCTAATACCAGTCCTTGTCCTGTTCACAAGGCTGGGGTACTAGGGTACCGATGATGTTCGATAAAAGGTGAAATATCCATTGCTGTACACTTCTAAAGAGGGCATGCCGGTTCATGTTGGGGTATACTTCTAGCACAGTCCATTGTATAACCTCTGCAGTGTCCCTCATTGAGGAAACGCGCTAATTTTTGTATTGAATTTCTTGCAGCATATAGTGCTGCAATGTTCGTTTATCCTCATTTGTTTCATCGAACATAATCGGTCTCAAAGATGAAATTCCTAACTGATCACCAGTGTGTGTTTGAATTTCATGATATATGTTTTATCTTCCGTGTGGTGCTGGTGAATTGCACTTTTTAATTAATGGGACACATTAGAGAGTGAGCATGAACATGTGAGCATGCTTTGGTGTCCCAATTTGTCAATTTTTTTATAACAGTGAAATAGATGATGTCATAATTTTGTCTGCACTACAGGTCTTCTAAAAAATGGATTCACTTATATTGATACATAGAGATGTATAGGTGGCTGGGAGTAACACAAATTAACTCATATATCGAAACCCCAGTCACTGTGTAGATTAGGTTTTTATGGTTCTGGATTAAAGCCGCTAGATCATTCACTTGACTAAATTAGATAATTTAGATAATCACTTTTAGTAGGTAGCACCACATATTTTAACATAGGCAGTAGGACTCAATCACTAAAATATTTCTGTAGAGTACCCCTGTCCTATTGTTATCCCACTCTTTCACATGTTTACTTAAAATACGCCAATCTACTATTTTACGCTCACACCCACACTTCACCATATGGCTTATAAAAAACATCTCCGGTAAAGAACCCCCATTGAGGGTGCCAGTCGGGCATTAAAACGCCGGCCAGATGTGGATGAAAAGCCCAATGATGAAGCATTACACCTATCTAGGTGTGTGAGTGCATTTGTCCCTACTGAGTAATGCATATTGTTTTGTAACCTTTGGTAGGTATGGCCACCATATTGTTGCTGTAACTTTGATACTATAGTGTTGATGCCAGTATGCCAGTATGAGCTGAAGCTTCCCCTCAAGAGCTAACCTAACTAGATCTAATTCAGCTCACTTATTAGGAATATGCCTATCCCCTACCCAAGGCATTAAAACCATAGGAACATTATCGTTAGTGAGTACGTAAGAGTATTTGGAGGGAAAACCATCAGGAGGTTGATTTACCAATAACATTTCTGCATCCTCTTAGTTTAAAATAGAGTTACACCAGCTATGTTAGAGGTTTGCTCTGCTGTTTTGCAGCTTAATCCTCTGCACAGTTTCTTTTAGTGTGCATTTCTTCACTTTTATGAGCCATTCTGTGTTGTACATGGACCAAAGGAAGCTTGCCCTGTAGGGCAGCTTCCTTTCCCAAGAGTTGTGTAATTTATATTGATTTTCTCCCTGAATCTATTTAAGTGCCAATGAGTTAAATCTACATTACAGTCTTGTGCACAGAATGCTAAATCTGGCACAATAATGGTATGAACTTAGGGGTCAGCCTTTGTACGGGCAAGTAGTAAAGCAAGTATTTCTGCTAGCTGTGCAGTTAAGCCACCCGGAACTTTAGTGTATATGTGTAACTCCTCGTACTTACTGTCTTCATAAACTCCCTGCAGTGCAGCACAAGCCGCAGAATTATTCTGTTTAGTTCCAACCGTAATAAAGTATAGGTAAAATATTTGGAGTTTGTGAAAAATGTTGTGCTTGTTGCAAAATTGTTTGAGTGTGAAAGCTGGGCTTAAACGTTATATCAGTAGCATTTAAACAAGCGGTCCACTGCACCCAACAAAGGTGTGGAGTACCTGTATTATAAATGCTCGCCTTCCTTGCTGCTTCCAGTGTAGCTATGAGAGAAACTATGGTCATTTGTTTTCCCTTGGCTAGCAGAGGTTCATTAAGTATACCTATCTGTACTGCAGTGAGAATTTTCTCAGTAGGAGAAAATCCTTGCTCAACAAAGGCATACAAGTGCAATCTATATACTGTGAGAGTTGTCTGTCCCTCATTAGACTCAGGTACTGGGAACAACCCTGATTACTAGGTTTGTTTTATTCTCATTTGTCCCAAAATATTTAAAGTCCGATTTAGAGTTTGGTGGCAAGGATACTCCATCGCACCTGTCATGGAGTACCCTGTTTGCTAAACCCTCAGTCCACTCACCTGATGTGCAGATGGGCAGTCCTTAAGTATGTCAGCAACAAAGCCTACTCGGTATCCATTGCTGTCATATTCCTCTGACGTCCCCATGGAGTGCAGGCCTTTGGAGGTTTACAGATAACACAGTCTGCTGAGTTTACAGTGAACGGTGTTCTATGCTTTTAATTTATTTGGGTGTTCATCATCGCCAAGTAAAATCTGGTGGTGAGGAATAGTTAAAAAAAAAATTACAAATAAAATTACATAGTAAACCCCACAACTTTGGGGTTTCTATTTTTTTTTAAAAAAGCAACAAAAAAAAGTTTGCCAAGCATCATGTTTGAGTCATCCTACAAACCTTTAATACATTGATAGGAACCGATGTGACGGCTGTTCCTACCAATGACAAGAGATGCCCACAGGGCTGCTGGACGTCTCTAAATGTGGACGACAGGTACTTCGCCAAGGCAATGGAGTATTCTACTTCATCCACCTTATGGAGTACAAACCATATTCTGTGATTTAAATTAGGCCCTTAGTCTCAAACAATCCTGCTGGCAGTTCAGGTAAGATAGGTGCACGGTGCTTTGCTTTAAAGGCTAGACAACCAAGCTTGAAGTTGATTCTGTCCTTGATGGGAATCCAGTGCAATTCAATAAGGATTGGGGAAATGTGGTTGAGTTTCTGTGAAGAGGATAACAGTACAGCTGTGGCATTAGAGACAGTTTTAAGAGTCATATGGGAATATTGGGATCCCCTTGTCTGAACTACCTTACCAAAGTCCAGGCGAGAGAAAAATGGAGCATGCACTGCAGTTTTCGTGAGTTCTGGCTGAAAGACTGGTTTTAGCTTTTCCAACATCGGAAGTTGGAAATTAGCACTTTTGGCAATTGTATTTATGTGAGCAACCATTGTGAGTGAAGGGTCTTGCATTGTTCCAAAAGAGGTTCCTTTGATGCACAAAATGTTTCAAACGCATCAGGCGGAGGGACTGGCTCATCTGCGTGCCTTGAAAGGATGGCAGAGATTAGTGCTATCGTCTGTGAGAGAAATTACCAGGATCTAAGTAACGATAATGTTTGGCAGTTATAAGACCGACCCATCTGGGGGCGTAATTCTTGTATTTTATGGACTTAAACCGGATGTACGCAGTGGCGTCACTAGGGTTGGTGTCACCCGGTGCGGGTAACTCATGGTGTCACCCCCTCACGACTTACCGCATGGACCTCCTCCGCTCCGAGTCCGCCAGTGGACACAGTTGGCAAATAACGGGACCATACAGAATCCTTAGTAACGTTTGTAAATGTAGGTCCTATATTTACAAAATGTGCCTGTTAACAACAGTGTGATAATGACTCATTAATCAGGTTGTACAGTGGGGTACCTGCGAGTCAACAGTTTATTGGAATTTATAGAAGAGACGCCCTGGGCATGTTTCCGAACGCGCGCGCGCTAGGGCTTGGATCGCTCCAAACCCCCCTCTGCAGTGGAATGGTGGGCAATAGTGAAGGAGACTTATGAAATGGAGAAGGTCCTGGCTACAGCAAGAGGAATCCGCTCGCTGAAGAAATTTGCCTCTATATGGGGTAGCTTATCCGACACACCAGGGCACCAGGCTCGCCTTGGGGATTCAGTAGAACAGGGAATGGAAATTACAGGGGAATAGAAGTTAGCAGTAACATCATTATATTACTTAACTCAATTTATGTGATGCACTGTATAATCATTATTTTGCTATGCCACGTGATTAACAAAACGCTGTACTGTTACTCCCTCTTTTGACAATAAAAAAATATATTTAAAAAAAAAAAAAAATCTTTCAGCTGGCGCAAATTCTGTCTTAAATTACAAATATATTAATTTGTTTTCATATATACAGAGACAGGCACACAATCCCCCATATTTATTTAACCACCTACGGTTAAGAAATTACATTTAAATGTGCTGTGAAAAAGAATATTCCTTTTTCTAGAACACCACCTACAGTCAAGGGTAGCTTAGACCAGCTGATGATGAGCACGGGTGAGAACATGAATTCACCAAAATGCCAGGGCTGGCTTAAGTGACACACCCTTTGATCTTCAATTTCACTTACAGACACACATACACAATTCACTCCTACACACACTCTCACATAAACACACACTCACACGCAAGCAAGCACACAACATAAATGTAAAAGCATTTTTTTTACTTACCTCAACTGAGAGGGAAGGTCATAATCCAGCTAATTCTACTCCATTCTTTTATGACACTAATAGTGAATAATACTGGATATCAAATAGATCCAATTGGCCTTCATTAGGACATTTGAAGGTTCTTTTTTAAATGTTTACATGAACCAGGTAAGCCATCTGCCTGTGTGCCACCATGGTGCCGAAGACGAGTTACAAATAGGGGGTCTCTGGTGACGGGGGTACGGGGAGGGAGGTAACAGTGCTGCAGCAGCTTGTTTTTTTTTCCTTCGTGCACATTATATTTGGGATGGTGGAATTTTTGTATTTACTGGAGGTGTTTATCTGGACTGCATTAGAACTAAAATGTACATTCCACGTGAAATGAACCCATCTGCGATAGCTGAGGTGCAATGAAACTGTAACATCCACATTCTACGTGAAATGAGTCCATCTGTCTCACACAGGCTCTTTGTTTGTTCAGAAGGGGAAGCCCTTCGGGCTGGCAGTGGACGTCGGCTGCAGCACTGGAGTAAGCACCCGTGCCTTGGCCGCACATTTCAAGAATGTTGTTGGCATCGATATCAATGAGGCTCAAATCCATAAGGCCAAGAGTGCGTGCTTTTTACCCAACGTGTCCTACCGGTGAGTTATCATGCTTATCTACAGGTGGCATGGAATGTTCCGAGTGCCTTTCACCCTGGCTGCCCGCCCGGCCCCTCGGCACTTCATATAACCCTCCAACACACAAGAGCCAAATAACGGACCTACTACAGCGCAGTAGCGCACTAGCGCAGAAACACATGGAATCGCCCCCCACCCACCGCCCTGCACTGAATAGGAAATAGGCCACTCACCTGCTGAGTTGGTGGTGGCAGACAGGGGGGGGGCGGGGGACTACCTCTCGGTCGGCCGGCCGCGGCCGTTAGCCTTGCTTGGAATTTGGAATTTTGGTCTAAAAATTAAATGATATTAGTGGCGCTGTGGCAGTGTGGCGAGTCGTGACCACCTGAGACCTCCGAGTCCTCACCTCTCCTAGTCGTCACGCGCACTTTGGGCCCAATGCGCATGCGGGGGGATTCACAACATCGTTGACTGCACTGCACCCCTCTAGTGACGACGTGACGTCAGGCGCGCAGACGGGGCGGAGGAGGAGACAGTGCGCGCTTCGCACAGGCGGCACCTCATCCTGCTGAATAGAAGGTAAACCGTTTAGGTTAGGTTGCGTGCCTCGCGTCGCGTCCGCAGTCCTTGTGTTTCGGTTTCCGAATCTGCACTGCTGGTTGTTTGTTTGAGTTTCAATAAAATTTTGCACGGACTGCAGTGCACCACAGGCACACCGACCGGACCGGCCCTTTGGTGTCACCCCCCGTGAGGGTGTCACCCGGTGCGGTCCGCACCCCCCGCCCCCCCCTAGTGACGCCACTGGATGTACGTATCGAGATCCAAAAAGCCTCTGAGGAAGAAAGAATACTTTCGAAACGCGTCAGGCGGAGGGACTGGCTGCCGTATGTTAGCAGTGAACAGGAGTCCACTTATACCCTGATTAAAGGCTTAACACCTTGTGCCTGTGTTCGAGTGCCGCTCAATGCATGGGTAACTTTGGAGCTTGAATATTGGGCGGCTGCCCAGCCGCCGAGCTTGCACCAACCCGTAAGTGAGTTGGCCACGCGGACTGTTATTTAACGAGACGTTTTGTGGAAAACAGGCACGGGATTGAAAGAGAACGCAGTCTGCTGCGGCCCATCTGCAGGCTTGAAAGGATGGCAGAGATTAGTGCTATCATCTGTGAGAGAAATTACCACGGCTTCAGTAACCTGAATGCTTTGCGGTCATAAAACCTGCTCATCTGGGGGGTAATTTTTATATTTTATGGACTGACTGAAACCGGATGCACGCATCCAGATCCAAAAAGCCTCTGCGGAAGACAGAATACTTTCGAAACGCGTCAGGCAGAGGGACAGGCTGCCGGATTGTAGCAAACAGGAGTCCACTTATACCCTGATTAAAGGGTTACCATCTGGTGCCTGTGTCCGAGTGCTGCTCAATGCATGGGTAACTTTGGAGCTTGAAAAGGAAAAAATATATATCACAGACTCCGCAGATGAGCAGCAGCACAGCACATACGGACACGGACCAGTAGATAAGTGCGGCTTAATTTATTTTGTGCAGTATGTCGTCATACCGCTTCTTGCATATTCCTCTGAGAGGGAATGAGCATAAGTGACTGAGCGAAAGGGTTTAAGATCTGTTACTACAATCCGGGGGGGGGGGGAGGGGGCTCAGGGTGGTCATGTTCTGTGGTTGCCAAAATAATTTGATAACTGTCTAGGTTTAGGGATGCTTATGGTGGCACTGTGAACAAGGACAAGATATCCAGTGGGGGGTGCACTGAATCAGTCTGGCACCATACCTGGAAAGTGGAAACTACATTTATTTTTTATTTTATTTATTTATTTTATTTAATGAGTTTTATATAGCGCTGGCTAGACCTGTAGGTATCAGAGCGCTTTACATAAGGTTCCACAAAATTACACAGTACATTAGATTCGGGTAACATCAATTGATAGAAAAACATTTCAAGAGCATGGAAGAGAAGAAGGGTAAGGGGGCAGGGAAGGGGGCTAGGGGAAGATAGGACAGGGAGACGAAGGAATATCTGCCTGAAGACCAGCTGGGTAGGTGACGGCAGGAGGTGGGGGGGGAGTCCAAAGCCCATCTCCTCTTTAGCTATCAGTTAGCTCCACGAGCAATGGCCAAAATGCTAGGTCTCTGTGGGAAAACATTAAAAGAGCAAAGAGGACGGGGTAAAAGGAGAGTAGAGGGGAAAGGGTATGGTCAAGGGGTAGAAGGGAGAGAACGATGGAGAGACGAGGGAAAGTCTGCCCAAAGTCCGGCTGGGTAGGTGAGGGCAGAGGGGAAGTCTGCGGCCCATCTCCTTTATAGCTATCATGTAGCTCCACTGGACATCGGCCAAAAAGCAAGGTCTACACGGTCGCTCGCAGGTTCAGTGACTAGATGGGTAGGCCAGATGGGGGCTATGATTTGAGTTCTGTTCGAAGTCCAGATTTAGTCCCTGAGTAGTAGTACAGGGCGGAAGGGAACACTGAGGCAGCCACCTTGAGGTCATGTATAGGGTTATGTCCATGGTGTTACATACCACCAGTACCCGCTAAATCATTCTCTAAGAGAGGGGGGTGCTTGATGTGCACGCTTACTGCAGGCATCACGTGTGGTATGTGCAGAAATGCACTCGTGGCTGCATCAAAGGAGCTTTCTCCCCTGTGCCCCTCCACCGCACGCTATACAAGATGATGTGCTCCCAGGTCCCCTTGTTGCTGCCGGGGGCTGCTAGGAAGATGTCAATAGTCTAGCAAGATGACAGCACAACTTGGGCATGAGAGAATCCCAGTATGTTGGTGCAGGGGCGTTGCAGAAGATGGTACATGGGCTCAACAGGGGGTCCAACAAGAGTCCCAGAGTCCAAACAAGTAATATGTAACTCTCTCAAGCAATCACTAACCTGGAGGCAGCACGCGGGGAGGTTGAATAATAACAATGATGCAAAGATTTAGAGGTGACACTGCAGAAGGAATTTCAAGAAATGCTGCAAACAGAAAGCTTCAAGGGAAATGTTCTCAATGTTTGGCTTGCAGGTCTTCTCAAATGCAGAGCCAGGAAGACAGCTGAAGAACCAAGCCCAACCAGAAGACAGGTGAAGAGCTGGGCCCATGCAGAGGTTTACTGGAATCAATATGGAGGAATGCTAAGCACTTGGCCATGCTTAGGGAGTAGATTGTATAGCCTCTCAAATCCTGCAGTAGACCCTTGAATCCCTGGATCCTGAACTCTTGCTGTAGCCTGAAACTCATATGGTGCATAGTGTCACAGCTGCTGTGATGTCCACATGGTAACAGGATTGACTGTGTCAGTGATGGGGAGCAACAACAGGGCAGCACACAAGTGACCACCCCAATAATGACCCCCATCACGTAGCGCTGATGACATCCTGATTGGCAATGCTCTGAGCAAGGAGTGGGAAGGGTGGCGGACAATGCCCTGGAACTGTGGTGGATGGAGAGGGGGTGAATACCACTGAGAAGTCATGACAATTATTTGAGATGTTTGAGACCTATAGAGCAAGGTTACTTATTTGGTCGCTTATTCAATTCAATACTTTTATAACATCCCCAATGGAAGAGAAGTGTGCTTTAGATGTGTCTGTGCTGTTTTTTTTTACTTGCATGCTGAATGTCCTTGTGCAGATAATATGTTTGAGGATGCATGTGCTTGAGAGGTTGTGCAAATTACTTGTTTACATATGGTGAGATATTTTGTAAAATCAAATAAAAAAGGAGACTGAGTGATGCCCAATTTAAACAGAAAGCATTCTAAGTGACACACATCTATTCACCTTTAACCACAACTGATGTTCGGTTTTCTCAAATGAAATTATTTCTTTTAGGGTAAGGTTTGCTTATAAAACATTGGGTTATCCCGAAAACAATATTCTAAACAAGTCAGATGATAATCTACTTTTTAACTACTTAAGGTAACATGTCTCTCGTGAGCATGATATACAGCTGAAGAGACCCTACTAGAGTTGAAAAAGAAAAATAACTCTCCCCTGACATAAATCACAGACCTTGTGCCAACAGAATCAAAAAGAATCATTAAAAAAACTGGAAATTATTACGTAGCCTCTTTGTGCATTTAAAAAAGGAAAAAACACTCATCAATTTCTAGTGCGAGCAGCAAGTCACCCCCAAAAAAGTCAATCTCATTTACAGTCCATCTTAACTTTACCACCTATTTTAGCACATGTTAGATGTGGAACTTGAAGTGTTTTTAAATTTACCAACAACACAAAAGAGGTCAAAGGGAGATGGCATTTTTTCAAATTTTAATACCACAAACGTTGTCTATTGTATCACCTATCCATGTGATTTCTATAAAACGAAGTCTTACATCACAGGATGATAGAAGGAGAATTGTTCAGCACGGATGTAGGATATGTTGTAAAACACAAGGGGCGCCATTGGTGTCACACTACCTAGTAAAACATCACACCGTTGACGGCATCCTATAGACAGTAATTGCAGTGATCACCTCCGCCCATAGAGAGGTTCTGTTGAATCTTGTTGGGCACATTGTAAGGCAAAATGCATTGAGAAATTTGGTACAGGCATTAATGGACTTTATGACCACGATTAAATACTAACCCTAATGGGCAGGTAAGCAAGCTAGAGTATTGCAGAAAATATACTGCCCTGCATTCAGAAGCTTTTCACTAACTGTACACACAAACTGCTCACTATCAGCGTTGTTTGAGGATTGCAAAAATGCTAATTTGATTATTTACATTTTGCACATGATGGCTCTAAATCCGATTCTGTCAAAACTATCCAACTATATATGTAGCCTACATAGTGATCAAAACATAGGTGCAACAAATCTCTCACGGTGTATACTCAAGGACAAGAAGTGATCAGAAAAGTAATGATAAAAGGCCACATGTAGCCCAAAAACAAACTCTCCGCTTGTAATCAATTTATCTGCACTTTAGAAACTGGCAGGCAGGACCAAGCACTATGTGTACAATGAGCACCTTTTAGTGATGGTGCCTACATTGGAAGATAGTCTACAAGTGATCATTTCAGTAAATGTATGACAACGTCCATGATGCAGATCACGTGACTGAGAATAACTTAAAGTCCCATTACACTAATGCATATTTCTCCAGATGCCATTTGCAGCCACGCAAAAGCTCACCATACTGATTTGTATGGTAAGGGGGCCATTATCTCCACTCTCTCACTATAGACAATTGATAACTGATCTCCACCATTTCTGAGGAGGCACTAACGTCTCCATCCTTATACCCACAGATGTAGGATCTGTTTGATTGATGAGGACGGCCCCAGTATTTTTGCGGAAGGATGATTAAAAGAATTCCCAATTGGTAAGATGATTCTTTTCCCAAAACTTGAGATTTCATACTGCATCATAAAAGCATGCAGAAGAGTTTTGAACATGGAATTGTGAAAATGTAACCAGAGAGAGAAATAATGGAAATGTACCTGTGCATAATCACATGTTTGAGAAACTAAAAATAGATAACCTAGAAAATATACTGATGATACCGCCATGAAAGAACTGTTGTGAAAAGTGCGGAAGAAATAAAGGCCAAAGAGAAGCAAAGGGATAAAGAAAGTGTGACAGACGCTGCCATAAAGCTACTGCACAAAGCCTATTGTTATAGAGCATTACAAAAATAAAAAAAAATGAGTACCTCTGGTTTCGAGATGGAAAATGCAAATCCGGTTTCATTTAGCCGTAAGCATATATGTGCTTGCTTTTTAACTGCTTTTGTTCTAAATCATGTCATGTTGTTGGTAATACTAAATCTACCCCATCATATCTATTCAAGGAAAAATACTAATTTGCATGTGACCACAACTACTGAAATGACTAAAGTGAAAGAAGGAGTGGTAATAACCAATGATTTAACTAGTGATGACTTACATCCTGATCGTTCAATTAACAATTTTTCACTACATGTATTTATGAAATTTTAGTATGAGTATGTCGATACTATGGATACGAGGGATTGTTATGTGTACATGCAATTACCTAAGTATGTGTCTGAAGGGGTGACTTACTATCACATTCCTTTAACCTATGGTGTATCATGTAGTGTACTAACAAGTTTGTTCTATTGTTAAGAGCAGTTTCAAAATTACTACTCAAATTATGACTTGATTTTCTCAGAGGTTTCAGTAAAAGGAAATTTGAATATAGTACCAGATGCACGAGATGCTGAGATAATGGGAGAATTTTTCCATCTTATTTCACCTATAGATACTGTATATGCACATTGACATAATATAACGTGCTTGGCATAGTGTAGAAAAATAATGTATTCATTCAGTAGAAGATCGGCAGGAGGTAATAAAGAAAAAATCTGAAACACAAGTGAGAAGGCTTTTATTGGAAAATAAGGAGGGTGGTTATAAAAAGGGAGAGACATGCGCTGCAATGACTCTAGATTGGCAACTCAAAGGAAAGCTTTGCATTTTAAAACGCAAGACAGAACATAATAAATTCATTGGTTCAAGTGAATGCGAACATACCTTCCCACTTATGGAAGGTTGGGGACTATATTTGACAGGATTTGATCCAGTATTTCCAGGAGTATTTTTTGTGGGTGGGAAAAATGCTTATAAATTGCCTAAACACTGGTATGGAAGTTGCTACATGGAAATAGTTTTTCAAAAAATGTATCATGTAAATGAACACAATGGAATCAATGAAAGAAAACCTTCTTTTTAGAAAAAGTATAAGTGCTGCTGAAATTATTGGGTACATTTGTGGAGCAATAATACCTTCAGTTGGGGTAATATTGAATTGACACAAAATTCAAAAACTTTCAACAGTAGTAGATCGATAATGGACAGATACTGCTGGTGGATTTTTAGTAATTGACATGGAAATAGTTGATATTAGATCTATGGGTTTACAAAATTGACTTGCCTTAGACGTACTCTTAGCAAAAGAAGGCGAAGTCTGTTGCATGCTGAAAATTCAACAATGTTGCACTTTTATCCTGGATAAAAGTAAAGATTTAAAGGGATATATAAGCAATAAAACTAATTTAGGAAAAGACTTAACAACTAAAAGTAGATGGTGCTTGGGAGAAAATTGGAAATGGATTTTCTTCTGTGGGAAATTGGTTTATGGCACTGGGAAAAAGCTTAGCGGGAAAAATACTAACAACATTAATAACCATTGCTATTGGCCCATTAGAAATAATAATAATGTACCGATATTGTAAACATAAAAAGTTGTAAAGAAACTAGAGGGTGAAAAAGAAATAGAGCAGAAATTGAATTAGAAGATAGAAAATGTGGATGATATGAGTATATGAAAAATCTGGAACAAGTTAGACTGAAACAAATGAAGACAACTGCATTCTAATGTGACAACAGAATAAGATCAAAAGATAAGATAAGATTGTGTGATGGCTTGATTCACTATCAAAGGGGGAGAATTGATGGAGCGTAAAAGTTAGATAATGGTTGCATCTATCAATTCTCACTTTCACAAAAAAAGTATGGTAATTATTTTTGATATAAGACATGTAAACTGGTTAAGTCAAAAAATGTGAGATTTCATACAGTATCGTAAAAGCATGCAGAAGAGTTTTGAACATGGAATTGTGAAAATGTAACCAAAGAGAGAGAAATAATGGCAATTTAGCTAAGCATAATCACGTGTTTGAGAAACAAAATATAAATAACCTAGAAAATGTACTGACGATAATTTTCAAAATGTGTCAAATGAAAATAATACCTGAATAATGAAACACTTGAAATTATGAATTGTTTAATTCAGAGATGATTGAATAATATGAAGATTTGCAGTTTCCTTTAGTATTGTGTGATCGAAACGTGTATTTTAGAATGACACATAAATATATGCTGAGAAAAATGATAAAATGCGAATGAATTTTTTGGTAGTTCTTAATACTGATGATCTATAAATAAGAATGATAAAATAACTTAATTAAGGGGCCGAAATGCAACTGATAATGCGTGTTTATATTAATCATAATGTGGTAATGATTCAGCAAAAATCAATTTAGG
The DNA here is from genome assembly GCF_964204655.1 of Triturus cristatus. NCBI lineage: Eukaryota > Metazoa > Chordata > Amphibia > Caudata > Salamandridae > Triturus > Triturus cristatus. Next base: position 340,802,575 of record NC_140579.1, read on the forward strand.
CCTCAGATGCATTTCTCTTTTTCTCTGCTCAAAAAGACAAGATCTAAATGAAGTAGTCAATTTAGATGCTGCGAGAACATTTTTGTGAAGTTTCTTTCCTGTGCTCTAGGACAATGGACTCACTTTAGATTCAGCAACACTTTCGACAGAAATGTATACATAAAATTACAAACACAGAGAGAGCTTCTGGGAACGGACAGACTGTGAACAAAGGGAAGTTTCTTAATTCCGAGGAAAGGATGGAAACAGAAAATAATTGAATTTTATGATTTTGCAAAAGGATTACTTAATGCTTCCAAATTTCTTAGTGAGGTATTGATTACACCATGAACAGCCCACTGTAGATAACCAATTAAAACCATATGAGATGACAAAAAGGATACTTCATGGGGGTAAATCTTTGGAAGTGTAATTGCCCCTTGAAGTAGGAGTCGGGGCTGGCTGTAATTTCCTATTTTCCCTGTCTGGCATGCTGTTGGACTGAACTCTGATTTCTCTTTAATGCCAAACCATTGAATTAAACTTTCCTGTACTGACTCAAACCTGCACTTTGCCGGCTGGTAAAGTGTGCAGGAAATAACCTTTCGGCTGAAGGGTTTACCGACTCCTTTCTGTGGCACGCTGTGCTTCAGTTCTGCATATTTGTTTGGTATGATCTAAATGCCTAATCTCCCATGTGTCTCTCTCATTTTATTCTTAGGCAACCAGTAAATGTTTTCTTTACTGAATCTATATTGCATTGTGTGGCAAATTTTACTAATTGGCTGTTATTAAATCTGATTATGAAAGGCAATTTCATGTTTCCTGACCATTCCAATTGAGGCTTTAGATAAACTATTTACATGAGCAACTTTATCGTATTTGAGTCATTTTTGAAGTGAACTTTCTTGTGTTACTATTTTTCAAAGTTGGAGACAGCTATAAACTGGTGATGGAAATGTGCATGTATTTGGAACTTCTTTATTCCTCATAAGGAATGACCCCATGTTCTCTAAATATCCGAGTTCCTGTTATCTCACATAAAAGATCCATTTGAGGACTGGAGTTTGATGTATGTTATGTTATGGGCCCAGTGAGTGTAAATGAAAATTTGATGAGGTTGTAGTGAGATAAAAATGTTGCCCAACTTTCTGCTCCATCACATGGTAGCCTCATCGGTCACTTTATTTTGTTAAGATGTATGAGACCTTGTGTTTACGACAAAATAATATTGTTTATTAATGCTTCTAGTCTTATGTGGATATGTTTCTTGCACTTTACATAAAAGGATAAGATTCTGTACAGGAGTGCAGTAAATGACCAGATATAATTATGACCATGATGCATGACATCCTTGACACCAAGGGCCAGATGTAGGAAGCCAAATAGCGACCGCAAATGCCGAAATTCGCAGAATTTCAGCCTTTGCGATCGCAATTTGGCTTTGAGCAATGTAGATAGGAGTAAACCTACTCGCAAAATAAGGAATCGCAAAAATTGTGATTCCTTATTTTGCGATTGCATTTAAGGAATCGCAAATTGAGATTCCTTATATGCAATGTAAGTAGCACAAAAGAAAGTGCACTTTGGCCTTAAGGAATCGCTAATTACCACCAACTTCAAGTTGGTGGTAATTAGCGATTTCATTCTAAAAAGCACTTTTTTACTATTTTAAAAGTGCCATGTTGCACACATTCATGCCCTTAGGGCATGTATGTGTGCAACATGTGCACATTTCAGGGGTGCAACAGGGTGTCCTTTTGGAACCCTTGCGCCCTTGAAATTGCGCCCGGAATTTGCGAGTGCCTCTTGGTTACTCTCAAATTGCCGGCGCAAATCCTATTCATTCCTATGGGCCTCTTGGCCCATAGGAATGAATGGGATGGTATTTCTGGATTGCGAATCTCAAGTTGCGATTTGCAATTAAGGAATATAAAGGAATCTATTTGGGATTCCTACTTACATTCAATTTAGCGAGTCCTTAATAGCGATTCGGTAAAAATCGGTATTAAGGACTCGCTAAATTGAATTTACCTACATCTGGCCCTCAGTGTTATCCTGCGCAGACAATATTCACGGTATTTCAACTTTTCCAAAACTGCAAAGTTTCATTGCAATTGAATGTACTAAGTATAGCTTTCCATGAATGGGGATTTAGTATAAGATATATTAGATAAGACATTTTATAGACTCACAAAACTGTGTTGTGTGACCTCACACTGTATCACATAATGGATGCCTGTTTCAAACAGCGATTAGACGGGTTCAGTTGAGAAGGTCCTAAGTAATGTATTTTCCTTGCTTAAATGTATTGATGGCACGGATGTGTTTATGCACATACGAAGGGTCTGTAATTGATGAATAACCATTTGTATGAAAATACAAATTTCTAATGTATGCTAAATTCCAATTTTGAACAAGATAGCCGTTCAGTGCCTTTGGTAGACACAGTAATTGTCATGGAATGTTGCGACATATGGGTACCATTGTTTGAAAGTTGCATTCCGCCTGAAAGATCCCACAATTGTTTACATTCACTGTACAATAGCTTTATTGTGTAAAGTGGTGCCTTAACTCCATAATATTTCATGGAATCTGAGGTTATTGTTCTTACATTTAGTCTTCATTAAGTGGCAGAGAGTACTGTAATTTAGAGTCATTGCCCTGATGATGGTCTACTGAATTCATGCAACAAGAATGAAAAGTTGACTTTTGTTCAAATCAATACGATATGTTATGATACAAATCTGTAATATGTACTTCAATCTCTATTAAAAAAAAAATCTGGCTATAACAAGAAGCCACCAAATCCCAAAGATTGTTTGCATGGTTTCACAAAGTCACACAAAGTCCTGCAAACCAAACTGTTACCCTATAACTCCTAAGTCTGCCAATGATATACATGACATAAGAATGACAAGCTATTGTAGGGTGGAAATTCTATAGCGCATTTCTGTTCTGCTGACCTGTTCCTTCTCTCATCATTTTTAGATGTAACCAGTATGTTTATTGCACAGGAGACTCAAGTTCCCTAGCAGTATTACTAAATAAATTTGCTATTAAGTTTCTCATTGGCAGATCATTTGACTCTTCAGAACGGATCCAATCTAAGCGGTGCCCCTTTAAACAATGGTGACTACTGCCTCTAGATAAAGATTAGGGACTTGTGGCAGCTAATGCTAGTTGAGCAGCTAATACCTTTACCCCTGCATACCAAAGATATCTAGTGGTCCTTCCCAGTAGCGGCTGCTACCTGACCCAGTTGGTGTGGCGTGGGCAGGTGGGACCATAAAACACTTACTTGCGACAGCCGGCCGGCCACCGCCTCTCTTCCATCCTCTTCTTCCTGAATCCGGTCGCAGCAAGATGCAGGAAGCAGACTCCTGATAGGAAATCACAATGCTGCAAATCATGTCATGGTGGGTGTCACTCAGAATATGCGGTGTCACAGAAAGGTAGGGCATCATGATTAAAGGTGCCTCTGCTATACCCATTTGTTGCCCACTCTTCTCCTTGCTTTCCTACTAGGGCATTGTAGCCAAGATGTTGGTCTGTCTGATTCAGATTCACAAATCTTTTAATGGACAAGGAGAAATTCTTTGGGCTTACTTCTCCTGTTCAAAGCAGTTGGGACAAGCAAAGCATCACTTTAATATAGTGAATGCCCATACTCAGCCCGAGTGGTCAGGTCTGGCAGAAGAGGCTTAATACCCAACAAGCATCTGTGTAAATCCACTAATGACAGGAGATGTCTACTGTAACATCGTTGCTTGCAATCTTCTGGTGTTATTACATCCCATGACAATATGAAATGTAATGACAGAAAAGCAGTGGAAGGACGACTGAGCAGCTAGCAAAATCCCCACAGCAACACATAGCTGGATGTAAATTTATAAATAAAGGAAGTATTTCAAGATTTACATTGTCCACTTCATTATAATTGGTGACGATCATCCTAGCTCTACCCATGATACATAATGGACGCACCATCTGATCCATTCCAGTGAGATCAGAATATTAAAAGCATCTGAAAATATACCACCATCTTATATCAAGCATTTGTAACTGGCCAAAATGTATCATATCTTTAACCTCTTGCTGCATTCATTGGATTCTTAATGCTGCTGAACTTGGTATTACGTTACATGGCTTATGAACGACCGGAAGTTGAAACTTGAAATGGAAAGCTGTGTTGTCTTACTCTCATAAAAATAGTGCGGGCTTGTTGGACAAGGCGCTTCTTGGGGGATTCCCCTAAAACCTTTTGCTTTTTCTCCTTATGCATTTTGCAGATTCTCTTTTCGTGGCCTTAGGACTCTGGGCACTTTCCAACTGTAATGCAATGTGAAAGAGCGTCTGCCCTTCCTACATACGCTAGGAAGTGGTACTTACTTGATTGGTTTAGGAATTGCAACTGTGAGTGCCCCGTAAGAAGGTACCCCACATACACAGGGCAGGGACTGCACTGGCTAATGGTGGGATGCACCACTGATTGTGCCGCCCATCAGAATAGCCTTTCAATAATCTATCAAGCCTGCCATTGGAGGCCTGTGAGTGCAAAGTTGTGCCTATGATCAGGTTGGCATGTCCAACTCAATAGCCAACACTGAGTAGGCCTACCTCTAAAGTCCCCCTATGATAAGCTCTGAAGGGGGAGCAAGTGGTAGGTGGAAGGCAGGGCAGGTACACATAGGTGTTCCCTGGCCAGGTGGTCAAAAACCCCGGTGTGGGTTTTCCCTACCTAGAAAGAAGGTTCTTCCCATGGGACAACACTTTGGTTTTGCAAATTCTCTTTAGTGGCCTTAGGGCTCTGGGCACTTTCCCATTTGAAATGCAGTGTGAAAGTATGCGCACCCTTCTTACACACGTTAGGCAGTGGTGCTTATCTTATGTTTGTAAACATGCCTCAAGCCTGCCATTGCAGGCCTTTGGTGCACACTTACAACTATGAGGTTTTTAAACCTGTGTCAAGCCTGTCATTGCAGGCCAGTGTGTGTGCAATTGCACTTATGCTCAGGTAAGCCTTTCTAAACCACTGGCCAATCCTGGGGGGACATTTCACTACCACTAGGGCACCCTTGGGGTAAGTATTAAGGGGTGAAGCAAGTGATAGGTGAAAGACATGGCAGGTACACCTTTTTGTTTCCTGCCCAGGTAGTGAAAAATACTCATGTGTGTAAGGTTTGCTCTTCCCATAGGTTAACATGTGGAATGGTTGAAATTACTTCAAGCTGCAATAGTGGCTTACAGTGGAGCAGACTCATAGTTTCCTATCACTGGATTCACAATGACAAACCTTCTCTCGTGGTAAAGATGGATTGTCAATAATAGCTTATAAATGCCACTTCTAGAAAGTGGGCAATTCTCTGCTCTAAAACCCTTCAAGTGACTTTACGATTGACTCCAGTCCACAATGGAGGCTGGGGGAGCACATCTGTGCATTCCCCAGAGACAACTATAAACATTGAGCATGCCACTGGAACGAAAGACCTCTGTCATGTGAGGGCCTGGTTGGATGTATTGGAGGGAGTGGTTTCGACACTTGGCCTCAGGGAGCCAGATGCCCCAAGATTAAGATCTTCATTCCATGGCCCCATGGCAGACAGGACAGAAAATTAGGGGAGAAATCTGTGGTTCAAAGGGAAACCCTCTGAACAACCCCCAACTTCAAAGGTACCCTACAGTAAAACTACTGGTGACATACTTCAGCAGAGTAGGGATACACTTGTGGGGATGTGGGACCGGAGATCCTGGAACTGTTTACTGCACACTGCCAGAGGAATCTGTTGTGGACAAGGAGTATTACTGCCATGGGAAGGGACTGTGCGCCCTTCAAGAATAGCGGCTGGGCTGGACTGACTACCTGCTGCTCTGTGACACTCTAAAGTATGCTTTCCAAGGACATGTTGGCTTCCCCCTGTTCTCTTGTGACAATCTCAGGGACATCAAAGACCTCTTGAGAGAGACCCACACATCTACTTTTGACACCTGGAGAGCGGTGCTCTCTTAAGTGCCCATATCGTCGGCTGGGTCTTGACTGGTAGTGCAGTGTGAGCGTATGGTGTCTGGAGACTGGATTGTTTTGTGCGGAGACCTAAGGGTACTGCTTGCATCTTAGGAGTGTGGCCCCTGCATCGAGGGGCCTCTACGTGCATAGGCGTCTTGTTGGTGGTGAGCAGATACACTGGTTGCGAGAACCCCGAATGGCCCACTTTGTCGCTCGTGCTGCATCTCTCTTGTGCGACACGCTGACTGCATGCTTATTGTGTGCAGGGACCAATTCACAGGTTGCGACCCTCAGAGGTGAGGGTGCACCCATAATAGTGTCTCAGTCTACCTTTTGTGTCACTGCTTAACTTGCACCTGTGTGTGTGACTAGAATTGTCTGGAGCGACTCGTATCAACAAGCACCAAACATTGTGTCTCATTTTCAGGGAGGTACTGAGTTTGCAACTCTTTATTGTGTGTGCCTGGAACCGTCTGGTGTGACTCGTATCAATGTGCACCATACGTTGTGCATCATTTCCAGTAGAGGAGCAGATTCATGTTCCGGCCTGCCTGGATTACCTTGGTGCTACTTTGATTGGTGTGTTTGACTGGGTACCTCCTTCTCCCGAGAGGCACCCCTTCTTCATTCCCATTAAATGATTGCTTCTTTTGTGCCCTCAGTGCAGCAGACCAACTTCCCTCTCCTCACCCGGCCCGACGACTTCGTATTGCCAGGTAGTATCACACAGACCGGGCCTGGGTGGTGAGAGTAATTGACTGGGATAGGGAACGCTTCTGAGAGCGAAACGAAGCGGGTCAAGAGACTGCATGACTCCCCTGTTGCTTCTCAGAACTGGGCTTGCACTGGAAGACACAGTGTGGATGGAATCCCTTGATTGAATGACAATCACCCTCAGCCCACTTCGGCTCCGCATACCGTGGGTGAACTTCTCGAATAGTGGCTAAACCCTAATCTGTGGACTGCCACCTAATTGGCCCTGCTGCCTAGCCCCACCTTTTTTCCCTGGAACCCTGACTAAGTGTGATTCCGGATGCAAATGGCATAGAATCAGGGAGGATGGTTTTCTTTATCTGCAGCCTATGGCTGCAGTGTAGTCCGGGCTGAATAGAATGTGCAGAGGAGGGCTTGAGCCACAGAGTCTGCATGTGCATTATCAACTGATCTGCTGGATATCAGTGGTACTGCTGTATGGTGCTGTGTATGTGTGTGCGCTCCATATGGACCTGCCTGATATTTGTGGAACCGCGGATAGGTGCTGAGTGAGTGGGTGGGTGGGAGTGACTGCTCGTTCTTAATTACACTGCACTGCTGTGCTGCTTTACACGTTGATTCCCTGCCAAAAGAATACTAAATTTGATATTAGTTTTTACCTATGCGGCCTTGGCCCACGGTGCTGTTGAAAAGTGTTGTAATTATCTATGTGTACATATTGTTGATATATTTGTGATCTGGGGTGCACCCTATAACTGGGTGATATTGAATTATAATAATTGCCAGGGTGGGCCTTGTTTGGACAATGTTTAACACCACATAAGGGTGCTAGGGGGGGGTGGGTAAAAAAGGATCTTTACAGTGTGTGCATGTTACTGATGTCATTTTAACATGGTTGGACCTAGTACTGCTAGCGATATTTCTGAACGTGAATAATGCCCAGAAATACACGATGTTCATGTTGTATTAATTAATGTGAATGTTGAATACAAACTTTATTTACATGTGAACTCTTTTTTGTGATGCTCAGTGCATTTATTGTGTGAGTCCTGTGACAATGCTTTACACATTGCCTCTGTGATAAGCCCGACTGCTCACTGCCAAGCTAGCCAAGGGTGAGCGCAGGGTATGCAGTGAGTGTAATAACCCACCCCTGGTGGTAGTGGTAGATTCTGCTTGGCTAGGGCCTCACCTCAGCCAACCAGAATTTGCCAGTTCCAACAGTGCTTCACCCATGTAGCTCTACACCATATATGCTACCGCATGACATTCACGCAAGGTCAATATTATGTGACCTGGATATGTCAGCCAATTTGTTTCCTTCCCATCTTACATATCGCAAAGCATGATCAGTAAAAAACTGTTTCCATACCGATGAACATATCCCCAGTGTTGAGCGCAAGAATTAACTTGGTCTGGCACAAATGTGGTGCTTAACAAATATTATATTAAATTGGAAAGTAACTGCCTCAGTTACAAGAATCATTTGTTACTTCCTGTACTGGGTTTCGAGGTGCAGTATTCAGCACAGTGTTGCCTATTGACCTACATTCACTACTTCATATTCTATGCTTACCAAGATGTGTGCACAGAAATTCTCCTTGACACCTTCTCAAGCAGTTGTACCAACTCCAAGGAAATCACTCATGAAATGGCCACAATGGAAAGCTTATTTCTTCAATTATATAAGAACAATTGAAGATGAAACTGGTAATGAGCTTTCACCTGCAAGGAAAAAAAATTATTTCAAACTCTTGGAATAGAAGGTTTGAGTATTTCTGAACAAATAGAAAGTGAGAGAGGCTTCTGATGTCTTTGCCAAAGCAATAGAAGATTTGGCTAAATCATTTTCACCTTTGGTTTGCATTTCAGTCAACAGAAATATACTGCTGCTACATTCTTAAAACCGCCATCATCATTTGATACTGCCAAAAAACACAATAGATGATCTGCTTGGATAGAGACTTTTGAGGATTTCATAGAATGAAACAGATGACAAAAGATTATCAAGTATCTGAAGAACATGGCTTTTGAAGGTGTAAAAGAGGCTTTAAAAAAGATACCGCATGATGGTGAAGTGACATACAATCACATCAGACCAGCTTTGAATGTCAAGTGCAATCCAGTGGCAAACGTATATTGCAAACGATACATCTTCAGTCTAGAACGCAAGTGAGTAGGTGAAACCATTCATGAATTTGTTGAGAGACTGGATCTCCTCATAAAGCACTGCAAGTTCAATACATTTAATTCTGAGAAAGCTACACCCCTTAGAGTGATAGAAGGATGCCTGTCAGATTCCTTTCGACAATGAATGCTGAAGGAAACTCTGAGCTTAGAGAAAGTCCTCACGGCTGCCTGGGCTGAAGAGCGTGCTAATCAAGAAGCAGCTGACATAGCAGCTGGAGGCGCCCAGAGTGCGTTAGTCATGAAAATGAAAATTAAGCCAAAGCATAAAGCTGAGGGACGCAAAGCTATGTTTCGACAGAAAAAGAAAATGTGCTTCAGATGTGGATTGTTGTTTTCACACGACGGTATATGTCCCGCCATTGGACAGATTTGCAACAGCTGTGACAAAGCATACAATTTTGGTTTTGGTTTGCAAGGCGAAGGAAAAAGTAAGTGCTTCACAGCACAAAGACAAAATGGCCAGCCGTGTGTTGCATAAATGACTTTCGACATGCTCCCACAAAGCCACGTGGTCACACCAACTGAGGCAAATTGACACCAAACAAAATTGTTTGTCATCAAAATCATGATGAAAGAATTCCTCGGTGTCGGTTTCAAGTGAAAGCGACAATGCTAACTGTACAATGTCTATGTTTACTTCAGAAACGCATGCACATGGGATTAGTCGAATGTGAGAAAAACCACATGTGAAAGAAAGATCAACATGAAAAAGCACCAAAGACTAACAAACACTGCCCGAAGATTACCCTGAAAATAATTGGGTGTTCGATACCTTTTATTATAGATAACGGTACATCTAGCAACATTATGCCTGAGGAGAAATATTGTGAATTGTCTCCAATACTATAACTTATGCAATCGAAAACTAAAGTATATACATGGGCTGCGTCAACACCTTTAAAAAGTCAAGGTTCACTTGTAGCCACAATGAAACACAGGTAAACAGTGGTGTAGGAAAGTAGGATCGGATTTCATGGTTACCCCCACTTTTTGCCTGGTGCTAAGTTGTTATTGACTAGTCTGACTGGGATCCTGCTAATCAGGACCCCAGTCTCTCTGCTTTCTCCATTAAATTGCTGTGGTGAGTACTTGGGTACATCCCAGATTGGATACTGGGGTACCCTGATCAGTCCCTAGTATATGGTACTAAGGTACCCAGGGCATAGGTACCCCAGAGGTCCCCCATGGCTGAAGCATGCATTATGCCACCCCTGGGAGACCATTCAAAATGCAACTACAGGCCTGACATTGCAGCCTGTGTAAGCTGGTGCTAGCACCACTTACTAAAGATATAAGTTTCCTATATCTAGTGTCACTGCACTTAAAACCTATAACTCACCCCTATAGCAGACCTTTGCAATCCTGAAGGCAGGGTGCTTGGTTCTAAGAGTGAGGGTGCACCTGCATGAGCAGGACACCCCTACAGCCTACAGAGTCCATTCTCCCGGGTTGCAAGTGAAGTAGGCATATACCATATAGAGGGGCACTGCGTAATTACACGATGACCATCTCAAAATTGGCTGCAACGAATCCTATCATGTTTGGTATCAAACATGTTAAAATCATACTCCCACACCAGCACTGGAAGAGCCCTCCCTTAGGCTCTCAGTGTTCCCGGTGCCAGCCTTCTAGACCTGGACAGCCCAAAATGGTTGCTGCTGACCAGAGATACGATTCTGCCCTCCTGCTGCGGAGCCAAGCTTGAGCAGGGGAAGGCAGAACAATAGGCATCCTGTCGCTGGGAGGTGTGACCACCTACCAGACAGGATTTAGCATACTGGGACCGGGTGGGTGCGCTTGTCAGTGCCACTAAGTCTGCATGAGGGGCACATTTGTTGCCTCTGTGCACAGTCCAGTTCAGACCACCTCTGGGAGCCGTTGGCTCCTGCTCTGGTGCGAAACTGGACAAAAGACATGGGAGTAACATCCCCCCTGTCCAGACCCTCCCCTGAGAGGGTACCCTGAATCACCCCAACCCTTTCCTTAGGGTACTTAAGGGCTTACCTAGGTGTAGGTCCCTAGATTTGTCGTGGGACAAGATTCAATTCAGACACCACTACTTCTTCTACCAACTGGGCACTCTGGACTTCTCTGGGCTCGACTTCGTCTCCCTTCCAGTCTGCTGCATCATCTGTGCACCATACAGGAACCTTCCAAGGCCTGTAGGCATCAAAGACACCTGAAGAAATCTCCCTTGAAGTGAAGGAGTCCCTTCCCTGCATTTGCAGGCCCCGCAACTAAGCTGATCAGTCTGCAGATACTGAGCTCCTATGGACTCCAAAAGGTTCTGCAACACAGGTTGTAGTTTTCCACAACTCTCAAGGCCTGACCTGCCCTCTCACCAAGTTTGAGGCCTGTATCCCTCGTGGGAGCCGCAGAAACCGAACCCCTGTGCAATGCGTCTACATGCAGTTGCAAAGGCTTGTTGACTTCCTTCCACCAAGATCTTCAGGCTCCCAGTAGCCCGAACCACAAGCATCTCCAGTAACTAAAGTCTTCGTCCACATTGCATCGTTTGCACTGTGGTCTGCCTCTTTTGGTGAGCTGCTCGAAGTCCTCTTGCGACTCAAGTGCCTCCGGGTCATGTTGAGGATCATCTTTGCTTATTTTGGGCTCCCCTGATTGCTCGGGGCCTGCTGTGACCCCCTGCTTGTGGTGAGTCCCCTGGGACTTGCTGGTCCAGACATTGCACCTTCTATAACTTCTGCGTTGGTTGCATTTGCCAAGGCTTGTTCGTGCTCCCGCCGGACACCGCCCCGCAGCACTCGACATCTGACGTGGAAGAGCTTGTGCACAGCTCCTGGTCTTCCTCAGCATCGCCTGGTTCTCACAGCTGCAGAGTCAAGATCATCTTCAACTCTCCTGCAACTCCAGACATTGGTGGGCATTCATCTTCCAGATCACCTGGTCACTCCTGACTGACATACACTGTCACCTCTGCTTGCAGGTACCTCTCAACTAGAATCCACCTTCGGATTCCACCGGACACTTTCTCCTTCTTCAGCAGAGGTACTTTCCTGAAGTCCTCCATTGGGTACAACGGCAGTTTCCAACATCACTTCACACCTATGCACCTGGCTTCCCTGATGTAGGTAACGTGGGTACTAGGGTATTCACTGGAGGGTGGCTCTCCAACCTTCTGGCTTCCATGGGGTTTTTTCAGGGTGCACTGGGAAGGGTCCTTAATCTTTAAAATTCCAACCGCGGCTTACACGTTGATTTGTATGGAGCACGCGGTCGTGTTCCCGCTCGGCACACGCTCTCCATGGGGTTCCTAGTCACTCATCTTGGGTGAGCAATTCTACGTCCTCTCAACATTGATTTAACCCAAGTCGTGGCGCTTATACCACTTTCTTAGTATATGGTTTGGTCCCCCCATGGGGTCTACTGTGTATTCTGTGCTATTTAGTTGATTCCTTTGCAAAGTAGTGTGTGCTTTGTGCATATCTCCGGGTAGGAGATATTTGTATGTGTTTGAGAGAATTATATAATAAATACATATTTTTATAAATACCTTGTGTGGTTCTCTTTTACTAAATCTATACATATAAGATTGCATTCTGGTAAAACAAGCTACTTTACACTCCTTCTGGACTAAGCCTGAAGGTTATCCTCCACAGCTACCACTTACAGAGCTTTATAAGGCTGTCTAAGACCTCTTAAATCACCATGCGGGTTGTCTGGATTGGTGCACGGGTGCCCACTTACATAAGTGGACATCATATACCAGGCCAGCTTCTCACACGTGGTACAAGCGCCTATTCATGTACTTCCAGGTACGATTTCAAGTGCCTGTCTGCTCAGTTTTAACACCACTACTGATATGGGAGTGAACTACAATATGAATGCTCATCATGAAATAGCAAGTGAATTTCCTTCATTATTTTGTGGGCTGACTATGAAGATTAGGAAAGTACAGGTACATATAAATGAGGATGTTCGTCCTATTGCCCAAAGACAGATGAATTGCATTTTACTTGCAAGAAGCTGTTGAAAGAGAACTTAATTTGTTGCTCAAATACAATATAATTGAACGCTCCACTGGCCCAATACCTCTCTCCAATAGTGGTAGTTACGTTGACATGCATGAGGCCTACAATCCAATCAAGAGAGAACAACATCCAGGACTGCACATTACTGATATAACTCAATTTAATGGTCTCGACACAACTTCCACCTCCTCCCATCAGCACGACAGCCCCACTGCCCCCTCTATCTTCACCTACCCCACTACAGATACTGATATAGCCGACTTTCAGTACCCTCCCCACCCGGCTTCCTCACTCACCCCTCCACTGACATACACACAGAAAGAGATCTACGCAACGATCCCGACCACGACTCCCCCTTAAATGGCACTAAAGATGCAACTACTCCTCCTGCACCCACAGACCATCCATCTACTAAGGACATTCCCACTCCAGACCCCAGACTTGACATGATATTATCAGCCCTTCAGCAAGTCAAAACTGACATCCAAACCCTACACAACATGATTATACAGCAACCCAAGCCCACACGCACTAAACAGGATTACAGATCTTTCCCTCACATCAAGAACTCTAGTCGACCCAACATCTACTTGCAAGCTCCCAGGATCATGTGTCCCCACGCTGGAGCACAGTGCCTTCCCCTAATGCCTTATCCTGCCCAATCAGGATGAAAAACCCTTTACCTGCTAAAGAATTAGAGGCCCAGCTTCGCTCTTACTAGCTATCTCACCTCCCATTTAACTCGGTGCATCCAGTTAACTTACATACAGATTCCCTAATCCAAACTATCCCGATCAACACACACAGAGCCACTAGACACAAATCCAGAGGCATAGTTGAAAATAACATCACGAGAATCCCCCTCACAATCGAACCCGCCATAGTATCCAACAAGACGCGGCTAAAATGTATTCTCCTAAACTGTAGGTCCGCATCTAGACATGCAGCCGACATAGCTGACCTGCTACTTACGAACGAACCTGACATTCTAATCCTGACGGAAACATGGCTAAATTAAGCATCTACTCCCATCATGGACATTCTGCTACCCCCTAACTATGACATCACCAGACTAGACAGAACAGATAGGCCAGGTGGTGGGATAGCCTGCATACATCAAAACAATCTAACAGCGACCAACTCCAATGCCCCCGCTTTATCCTCCTCTGAATACCTCTGCTTAAACATCGCTAGTAATAACAAACAAACATGTACTTTACACACATACTACCACCCTCCGGGAGGTAACCTCACATTCATAGAACAGCTCATGGATATTCTAGTGTCAAATGACAGCCAACAAATTAAGCAAATATTCCTGGGGGACTTCAACCTTCACTGGGATGACCAGAACGGCCCAGGGGTAAACAGCCTTAAAGCTTTCCTCTCAGACCTTAATCTTAACCAAATTTGCAACAGCCCAACACACGACAAAGGCGCTACCCTCGACCTAGTAATTTCCAAAGTGGACTCCACACAGCTCGACTCAATCCGCCCCTGCGATTGGTCTGACCATCACGTCATTACATTCCAAGTCTTGGAATCGGTGAAACGACTTCCAACACAACCCCTGAGAACAAAGATCTGGAAGAGACACCTGAAAAACGTCGGCTCTGACCTCCTAGCATCCTCTAATTCAAACTTACAATGTTCCCCGGAAGACCTAGTCGATGTCCAAGGGCTGACCAATCACTACTTTCTCTCCATGAACAACCTACTGGACAAAATTGCCCCTCTTCAACTGAAAAGAACTACCACAAAAGACTCAAAACCTTGGTATGATGGTAGGCTAAATGAAGACAGACGCTCACTTAGAGTAATTGAACGTCGTTGGAGATCCGCACCCTCAGCTGACCACCTCAAGCTACTAAGAACCACCAGAAACTCCTACTTTAGAAAGATCAGAAAATCTAAAACCGACTTCTTCAGGATTCAACTAGGCCAAGCCAAGAACCACCCCAAAAAGCTATTCGATCTTATCAAAGCGCAAACAAAGAGCGCAGCCATTCTCCCCAAGGCGATCCCTGACTCTACCCAATTGTGATGAATTTGCCTCCTTCTTCACTTTAAAAACAGAATCCATAAAAACAGACCTACTCAAGGACCTCTCATCCCTCTCGGACATGCAAAAGAACACATCACTGCCCCCTGCAGGCGCCCAAGCTAACTACTCCACAAAATTCAACCTCAAAAACAACGCAACTTGGTCCTACTTCAACACTTACAGTGAAGATACCATACTAAAGACGCTAACCACTCTGAAACCTTCCAACCACTTCACAGACCCTCTTTCGGCCAACTACTTAAAAGACTTAATTCCTCTGTTACTACGTCTCGGGACCAAGATCATAAATACCTCCCTGCTTTAAGAATCCATTCCAGACACCCTGAAAACAGGTCAGGTATCCCCTATCCTAAAGAAACCAACAGCTGACCCTTTGGATCTAAATAACTATCGTCCTATATCCAACATACCTATGCTAGCCAAACTCTTGGGAAAATGTGTTAACATGCAGCTAAACAGACACATCGATCAATTCAACCTGCTTAACCAATTTCAATCAGGCTTCCGTGCAGGTCACAGTACCGAATCAGCCATGACACACATAATTGACGACGCTCTAAAAAACCTGGACCAAAACGAAGCCTGCTTACTAATCTTACTCGACCTATCTTAGCATTTGACACTGTCAAACACGGCAACTTGCTGGAGCTCCTGAAACACAGAAAGGGATTGTCTGGAGCTGTATAAAACTGGTTCGCCTCTTTCCTCCAAAATAGATCTCAAAGGTTCAAGGTCAATCAATCCCTGTCCAACCCCATGCCAGGCACATTAGGAGTTCCGCAAGGCTCCTCCCTCTCACCCACTCTTTTCAACCTTTTCATGAAACCACTCACAAACTTCTCAGTCTCTCTAAGATTCACTTCCATATCTATGCAGACGACACCCAAATCTACATCAAGATCCACTCACTTGAAGACATCAAATCGCTCAACACAAGACTTCAAAAAACCCAAACATGGCTGGCCGAAAACCATTTGAAACTAAACTCCCTTAAAACGGAATTCCTCTTAATCGCTTCCCCTAACAAAGCATCCACTATCCTGGACTGGATGAAGCACTTAACAGCTCTCAAAGGACAACCTCTTATTGTCGAATCAGCGAAATCGTTAGGTGTGTCTCTGGACAGTAACCTTAAGATGCAGAAGCATATCAGCGCTTCCACAAAAGTAGCTAACTTCCACATGAAGACCCTGCAAAAACTGAAAGCCTTTCTGCCAGCTTACGATTTCAAACAAGCAGTTCAAGTCCTAATTATCCCAAGCGTGGAATATGGGGCTGTAACCTTATGCGGCCTCCCAAGGTCATCGACAGCCCCGCTAAGAGCCGCTATTAACTCAGCTGCAAGACTCATCACGGGCTCAAAGAGAACCTCTCACATCTCTCCAGACCTTAGAGCCCTCAACTGGCTACCGTTTGAAGCTAGAATTCATCTGAAAATCGCCTGTATGACGCACAAGGCCCTACACCACAATTCGTCGCGCTACCTGGCTCAGAAACTGGTGCTCTCTGCGGGCAATAGAGACTCAAGGAGTGCCAAGACTCTTCTACTGAAACCATAACGATTTGCCAAGAAAGAAAACTATAACCGATCCTTCTCTGATATGGCTCCCAGGATATGGAATGCTTTGCCCACGGAAACAAGACTGAACCCTTTCTCTGCCTCCTTCAAAAAAGAAGTGAAAGCGATTCTCATGGCTAAATTCACGTGAATTTACTGACTCATTGATGTATTTTAATTACTAGTTCTGTTCTGAGCTCCATATTTTAATCGCTAGTTCTTTTCTTGCTGAGTATCTTATATGTGAATCAATTATAACTGTGTTTGCTATGTCTATTATGGTTTCCTACATCTGTCATGTAAAGCGCTCTGATACCTGCAAGGGTCTTGTTCGCGCTATTTAAAACCTTCAAAATAAATAAATAAACTTAAACAAAGGACATCACCAGTTGGAACTTGAAGTGAAATGTAGGTACATTACAACCTTTTCTACACACATTGGACTGTTTCTCTTTAAGTGACCGAGTCTTAGTGTATCCTCTGCTGCAAAACTTTTCCAAGACATCATTTGACTATAGTGATGACATATTAGTCTTCGGAGCTACTCAGAAAGAGCATGACAAAAGCTCTCATGCAATTATGCAGTTTTCTAAATGATATTGGTTTGACTGAATGCGGACAAATGTGAATTCCAATGAGGCTCAAAACTGCGCGAAAACTCTGGCGGTCTCTCGCTCAGTTTCAGTGGGATGAGCTGAAATAAAGTTGCTGACATTCAAACCACTTCCCTCCCAACTCAAGAATACTTCTCTGTGGCTCAGCACACCTCTCTCTCCTCCTCGATATTACTCAAATCTTTACAGTAGCAGCCCATCAGGGCCTGGTCATTGAGCACTTTCCAGCCTCTGGAACCCCCTGACTTTTTAATCCCTCCTTACCTCTGTTAAGTTAGAATCTCCTCTCAACCCTTGCCCTCCTGTGGCGTTATGCAAGCTTGATCCATCTTTGCTGGATTTACTTACTCCGCTTTTAAATATCTCACTCTTATGTCTCTCTCTTGGAAGGCATTGTTCTAAGAGTATGGAAACATGCAATGGTTATGCTTTTGCTTAAAAAACTCAATGTGGATCCTTCGATTTGGGTGAATTACAGACCGATTCCCTCTTGCCTACTTCGTCTAAAGCCCTTCCAAAGCATGTGAATAATCAACTCACACTGTATACCAAACAATGGTTTGCTTTATCCTTCTGAATCGGGCTTTAGAGCTGGCCATTCTACCGAGTTGTAACAGACCATTCATGGGAACAACTAGATAATGGTGGCACTGCTGCACTGATTTTGTGAGATCTCAGTGCAGCATTCAACACAGTGAACCATAACATTCTACTGCAGATGCTAGAGGCCCATTGGGTTCAGGACTTGGCCCTGGCTTCGCTGAGCTTCTTCCTTCGGAAGTTTTCCAAGTGCATTCCGAATCAGCACCAGTTCAAGTTGTACTCTTTACAGTCCGGGGTTCCTCAGGTCTCCACTCTCAGCCCTCTTGTTTTTAATCTGTATGCGAGGCCACTAGCAGACTTGATGGAAAAACTCGACTTCACACTTCTATCCTATGCCCTTGACACCCAGCTCGTTGCCTCCCTGTCTTCGCAGAAGAATAGGAGCTCAGTGACAATGAACGGTTGTCTTACTTAAGTTTGTTCCTGGATGAACTCTAACTTTCTGAAGTTGAATGGAGACAAGACCCAGGTGCTGGGAAACCTTCCTTATCCGTGGGGTCCCGCGATGGGTACCTCACCTGTCCCAGTCCCTGTAGTTAAAAATCTTGGTGTTTGGGTTAACTTCAGTCATCAGATCTCTAAAGTGGCCACCATTTGCTTCTGCATTTTGAGATAGCTTAAAAAAAAAAAATCTTAGGGTGCTTCTGTTTTGGGTTCAACAAACTGTCATTCAGGCTTTGATGACTTCGAGGCTCGATTATGGCTATCTTGTATCTTGGAGTGACAAAGAATCTGCTTAGATGACTTCGAATAGAGCAGAACTCAGCTGAAAAACTTCTACTACATCCCTCCCCCCCCTTCAGGTTTTATTCCACTGCGTACCTGCTCTGCAAACGGCACTGGCTCAATGTTAAACATCGCATCCAATTTAAGGCACTGTGTTATGTACATACATTTCTTTTGAATTCTGGACCCTCCTATCAAAGACCTTTGGTGCTGCCATATACTTCTAGTCATTCTGTACCTTGCAGTTGTTCCTAGAGGTAAGAGAGCCAGAAAGAGAGGAGCCTTTTTTTTCCTAAGCCCAAAGTTAGGGAATTTTCTCCCAGCTGAGCTGAGATTGTGTCGTTCATTCCCTGCTTTCCGCAGGGAACTCAAAATCTGTATTTTTGGGTTTTTTTTAAATCCTGCCATCTTCAGCAGTTTTCCTCTCTGTTCCTGGTACCTTATTGTAGCATAGTGCTGGAAAACCCTTGGTAGGGTAGCCATGTGCTGTACAAATCTGAATAATAATAATAGACAAAATTGAAATTCTTTGCCAATATATTTTCTGATGGGGGTATGACACCTGATCCAGCTAAAGTGCAAGCACTATCTACAGATAATACCCAACAGTACATTTCTATGTTACGTTTCTATGCAACATTCAATCCTTGGAATGGGCAGTTAATGTTCTAGATAAATACAAGAATGTGGTGTGTCAGTGGTCTCGTTAGTTCAAGAAAAGTTTCCAAGACAATCAAGCACGCCATTCAAAATGCCAATGAAATTGCCTATTTTGATCCCAAGCTTCATCAGGAGGTTGTAGTTGATGATAGCCCTGTTGGATTAGGCTCAATTCTTGCACTGCACAATGGACAGTCAAATGCCCAATGGCATATCATGGCTTACACCAGTAAAAGCTTGTCACAAACTGAACATGCTTAGTCACAAACTGAGAAAGAAAGCTTGGCAGAGGTGTGGGCTTGTGAATATTTTCATGTGTTCTTATATGGAGAGCCTTTCACAGTAATGACAGATCATCGAGCACTAGTGACAATATTTGAGAATACAAGAACACAAATACATAATTGTTCACTGTCAAGGAAAGATAAAAATCCTGCTGATTATTTTTCAAGAGTGCAATTACACAACCCTGGTATCTAGGCCTGGGTGGTAAACTCCGCTCGCAGAGTTTTTCCTCCTCCATGCTCAGCTCAGAGCATGGAGTTTTTTCTCTCTCGCCAATGTTAAGTTGACAAGCACGAGCGGGGAAAATCCAACGCTAGACCACCTCCCGGCGAGATTTCTAAATGCAGGAGGTCACAGGAAGTTGCTATTGCTTGTGTTGAGAAACCTGCTGCTTGCGTTAAGGAAGCTGCCGCTCGCATAGAACATCTACATGAGTGGCAGAAAGAAGCTGCGCCCTTTTGCGCTGTGGTGGGTGCAGCTCACGCTGATTTAACAGCGCGGGAAAAACGCCTGTCGCTAAAAATCCATGCAAGCAGTGCAACTTACCTTACTTCGCTGCTTGCAGAACCCTGCAGAGGATAGCACCGTTTTCTTTATCACTTGCAGGACTCTGAAAACTACACCTCCACCCAGGCCTACTGGTACCCCATCTAAGATGACTGAAACCTACATATCTTTCCGTTGTAAAATTGAGCACACCAGCTGCCATGTCTTTAGAACAAATTGTCACTGCTGAGAGTCAAGATAGTGCCATACTGAGATTGAAAGACATTATTACTCACCAATCTAGGAACTAGCACACTCGACCACTCACCACTAACAGTGAGTACTTAAAATTCAGAACTATCAGAGATAAACTGTCCCTAACTCAGGAAGGCCTCATTTTGCGAGGTATACAAATTGTCTTTCCAGATAATACGATAAGATGTAAATGAAGTAGCCCATTAGGGACACCGAGGAATACTTGCCACAAAGAGAGCTCTTCAAGACAGAGTCTGGTTTCCTCATCTCAATGAAAGGGTTGAAAGATTTAAAGGCATGTCACTAATGCAACTGTCTCATCACACATTACTCCGCACCCTTTAAACATGTAAGAATTGCCTAGCACACTCGGGAGAGAATGCTGTTGATTTCTTTAGTCCTCTTGTGCATGGACATCATCTAATGGCCATTGTTGATAAATACTCCTGTTTTCCATTGGCAGAAGATCTGTCATCCATCACTCATGAAAAGGTTATTGAAAGATTAGATAGCATCTTTGCAACAAGGGGTGTCTGTAGTGAAAGAGCCACTCTTGTAGTCTGGCACCCTATGATGACCTCCGACTGCCACCATTTTAACTGATTTTAGTGTGTTATATTACCCTAGCCTTAATGTAGGATGGTCCTGCATATACTTGATTCTCTTCCGTCCTGCAATCTTGCTGTCTCTACTATTGGCTATGACATGGCCTCATGTCACTCTGCTTTCTGACTTTACCTTGCTTCAAACTTTTCTGTGTGCATAGTGGTGCTTGTAAGTTGTGTGGATGAGAATTATAGGTGCTGACTATTGCCTTTGACAGGGCCTCATGTCTGACTCTGCCTTGCTGCTGCGTGCACAGCAGTGCTTGCAAGTTGTTTGGTTTATTCACATTCAAGGTCTTGCTGTTTTCCTGAGCAATTGTTTTTGTTTAAATGTACTCTGGAAGGCCTTGTGAGAGCTTCGTCAAGACAGAGGCGGGAAGAAGTGTGAATGGAGGAAGAGACTTGAGAGCTCCTTACTGCCATGAGGATGCTTGCTTGGAACTTGGCCAGTTCTGGTAAAATTCCTCTGGCGGTGGGAGGAGGTCTTTCACGAATCTTCTAGTGTGTTTAAAGCTGAGGGTTGCAGGCTGAGAAAACGGGGAGTTTGGATTCTGAGCGAGGGCAGACGTGTCTATCTTGGCTTGAACCCTGATTGCTGAGCTGTGATCCCCGGCTGTGTGAAGACTTCCCCCGGCCAGAAGTGGGCAGTGTATGCATCAGGTGATGTATCGAGTTTTGTGGTTATTGCCATTGTGATGTGAGCCAGTGGCTTTGATCATTTGAGGTGTTTTCTTTGTGGTGTGGGAGGTGCACATCCAGAGTGTTCCTCTACTGTATATATATATCTATCTATATATATATTCACAGAAAAAAACATAGGTTTTAGGGGTGTTATAGTTAGCTGCCCATTTCGCTCATACAAAACCATAGAAATTCCTCCGTTATAGTTAGTTCTGCTAACTATAACTCACGCGCCCACAATGCACTGCTGATGATGTCACATATTGCATCATTCATGACATTGTCAGTGACATCACTGATGACATCACTGATGACATCTCAAATGACATCACTGATGACATCATCCACTGAATGTGGTTTAGTTTGAAATTTAAATATGTATTATATATATACACCAATCTGTATTGAAGATTGAGTGGATATATAACTGTCTGGATGGAGGATTTAGTAGCTGGCTGTCTTTTTAAGTGAGTAATTAAAAGTGTCTCACTTAATACATGGATTAGTAACTAAACTATGTGAATGTGTGCTGCACTGTGGTTGTATAACATGCTGCATCAGTTGGTCACTAACTACATGAGTGTGTATATTAGTTATTGATTCGTTGGGTGAGTATTTGTATGGGACACTGAGTTTGTGTGTGGTTGGATGGGGTGTGTGAAACTATGCATAGATGTGTGAATGGTTGGTTGACTAGGTGTATGGGTTTAAGAGTGCATGTGGAAACAGTTGTTTGGGTGACTGAGTGTATTTATTTGTGTGTTGGTGAGCGAATATATGTTTTAGTTGTACATCTTCAACAAAGTAAAAAAACAAAAGGCATTGTATGTGACAATGGGTGTATATAAATAAGTATGTGTAAGAGTCAGTGATTGTGAGAGTAACTATATGAATGAGTGTATAATTGTAATGGTGCTTTTTTAACATATTAACGATGAGTTACTATGTGTTTGAATAAATGAGGTGTTGTTGGATAATTGTGTAAGTGAGTAAATTTAAGTGCGATACATTTTTTCATGAGTGAGTAGGATGACTGCATAACCGACTAAGATGACTGCTGATGTGTCAATGTCTATATATGTGCATTTGATAGTGTTCTATTAATTAATGACTGCATGTATAGATGATTCTGTTGTTGAATGGGTAGTTGTGTGTGAAGAATTAGGAATCAGTGAGTGGGTATGTAGTAACTGGTATTGGTGTGTCAATGGTTTCAAATATGGTACTCTGTATTTTACAGTGAGTGATGAAAGGTTATACTAGTGTATGATGAGGTGTATCAGATTATCAAGTGGATGATGTCATCAGTGATGTCATTTTTGTTTATTTATAAATATTTTATTCATTAAATAACATTATATATTTTTCTGAAGATTGCAAAAAAAAATTTTTTTAATTAAAACTGAAATATTGATTAATTTTCTTGTTTTTATTTTTTATTTTAGTATATTTATTTATAGAGTCGCGCACTCAAAGTGTATACATCACGGTGGGTGTGCGCATTCTACCCGCCATTTTAGAAAAGTCATGAAGGATCCGCGTATGGTATGCGACGGCTGCGTGTTTTTCAGTTACATCATATACATTTAATATCACGTGATATGCGCGATTGGTATGCGACCAGTCTGCGACTCCTGCTCCCGCGCGTTCGCGACACATGCGCATTATGGTACGAGATGTTTGTGCGGTTGCGGGTCCCGCGTGACATCATATACGCGCTGGGGCGCGCTGGGTGCGCGACTCCCGCAAAAGAAAATTATGTTCCAAAATGATATGTATGTGTCTTTAATATACATATTAAGGCAAGAGATTATGTAAGATATTCATCAAAATATTATATATTTGTACTTATAATAAACTTATATTATTTTTAAATATATTTTCGCGAAGTCGGGTGCGTGCATCGTGAGTGCAGAAAACCAGGTCAGCAGAACTGCTGTAGAGCCAGAGAACCAGGTCAGTAGAGCTGCTCTAGAGCCTAAGAACAAGGTCAACAGAGCTGCTCTAGAGCCAGAGAACCAGGTCTGCAGAGCTGCTGCAGAGCCAGAGAAACCAGGTCAGTAGAGCTGCTTTAGAGGGAGAGAACCAGGTCAGCAGAGCTGCTCTAGAGCCAGAGAACCATGTCAGCAGAACTGCTTCAGAGCCATAGAACTGGGTCAGCGGAGCTGCTTTAGAGCCAGAGAACCAGGTCAGCAGAGCTGTTGTAGAGCCAGAGAACTAGATCAGCAGAGCTGCTCTGTAGCATAAGAACTAGGTCAGCAGAGCTGCTCTAGAGCCAGAGAACCAGGTCAGCAGACCTGCTGTAGAGTCAGAGAAACCAGGTCAGCAGAGCTTCTTTAGAGAGAGAGAACCAGGTCAGCAGAGCTGCTTTAGAGCCAGAGAACCAGGTCAGCAGAGCTGCTCTAGCTGACACTGACTGACTGAAAGACACTGACTGATTGACACTGACTGACACAGACACTGACTGACACTGATTGACTGACACTGACTGACACTGATTGACACTGACTGACACTGATTGACTGACACTGACTGACTGACACTGATTGACTGAAACCGACTGACTTCTCTCTACTACTCTACTACTGACTCTCTACTACTCTCTACTACTCTCTCTCTACTACTCACTCTCTTCTACTCACTCTACTACTCTCTACTACTCACTCTCTACTACTCTACTACTCTCTACTACTCACTCTCTACTACTCTACTACTCACTCTCTACTACTCACTCGCTAATACTCTCTACTACTCACGCTCTACTACTCTCTACTACTCACTGTCTACTACTACTCTCTCTACTACTCACTCTCTACTACTCTCTACTATTCACTCTCTACTACTCACTCTCTACTACTCACTCTACTACTTTCTACTACTCTCTACCACTGACTCTCTACTACTCACTCTCTACTACTCTCTCTCTCTACTACTACTCTCTACTATTCACTCTCAACTACTCACTCTACTACTCTCTGCTGCTCTCTACCACTCACTCTCTACTACTCTCTCTCTACTACTCTCTACTACTCACTCTCTACCACTCTCTACTACTCACTCTCTACTACTCACTCTACTATTCACTCTCTACTACTCACTCTCTACTACTCTCTACTACTCACTCTCTACTACTCTCTCTGCTACTCACTCTCTACTACTCACTCTCTACTACTCTACTACTCTGTACTACTCGCTCTACTACTCACTCTCTACTATTCTCTACTACTCACTCTAGTACTCTCTCCTACTCTCTACCACTCACTCTCTACTACTCTACTACTCACTCTCTACTACTCACTCTCTACTCTCTACTGCTCACTCTCTATCTACTCTCTACTGCTCGCTCTCCACTACTCATTCTCTACTACTCGCTCTCAACTACTATACTACTCACTCTACTACTCACTCTCTACTACTCTACTACTCACTCTACTACTCACTCTCTACTACTCTACTACTCTCTCTACTTCTCACTCTCTACTACTCTACTACTCTCTCTACTTCTCACTCTCTACTACTCTCTCTCTACTACTCACTCTCTACTACTCTCTACTACTCTCTACTACTCTCTACTACTCTCTACTACTCACTCTCTACTACACACTCTCTACTACTTGCTCTCTGCTACTCGCTCTCTACTTCTCTCTAGTACTCACTCTACTACTCACTCTCTTCTACTCTCTACTACTCACTCTGCTACTCACTCTCTACTACTCTTTAATACTCTCTCTGCTACTCACTCTCTACTACTCTCTACTACTCACTCTACTACTCACTCTCTACTACTCTCTACTACTCACCCTCTACTACTCTCTACTACTCACTCTCTGATACTTTCTCTACTACTCTCTACTACTCACTCTCTACTCTCTATTACTCGCTCTCTACTCTCTACCTCTCTCTACTACTCTCTACCTCTCTACCTCTCTACCTCTACCTCTCTACCTCTACACCTCTACCTATACACCTCTACCTCTCTACCTCTCTGTACATGCACACATATGCACATATATATATGCATATGCATTTATATATATGTATGTGTACATATTATCTACTGGCGGTCGCCAGTAGATAGTTATAGTTAGGACCATGTTTCCATAGGAAATCCGCAACATTCTATTCGGAATAACTTTGGCGCCGGTTGACGAATCCTCGCAAAATTTTCAAAATAGGTGGGGCGCTCCGCTCCGCTCCTACCCTGAAAGTCTCGGGGTGATTCGTCAAGCCATAGGACCTTTAGTCGAAGGTACAGCCCGAACGGCTGAACAGAATTACTTGAAATTTGGCAGAGAGGTAGTCCTCAGGTCAGGGAAGTGCCTTTTGCAGGTCTGGTGTCAATCTGTTTAGTAGTTCCTGAGAAAATCAAAAGTAAAATCATATGTATATGTGGGCGGAGCCTAACCACACATCTCATCCTGAGATCTGATTGGCTGTCAGCACTTCATCCAAGAAGTGTTGGCAGCCATCTTGGGACCAATATACATGATAGCACCTCATTAAAAAGCATTGCAGTTAATAGAAGGTTTTAAGACTTTAGTTACAATATAAATCATTTGTTGATGGTACCATACTCATTTTAGGAATTGTGGTATGTTCTAAGGTGATTTCACCATGTGAAAAAGCCTTCTGCTGGGATATCATGATTGAGAGAAAAATATTTTCTCATGCTTTTCCCACAGAGGTTTGGAAGGTGATCTATAAGCTAAACTGAGAGCTTATTTTCTGTAAATTCACATTATCTTTCTCTGTATTGTATTGTATTGTATAAATTCTTGTAACGCGCGAGACTGCCACCCAACGGGTATCCTGGCGCTCTAAGACACAGCAACAAAGGACAATACAGAGACTGCTAGCCAGGAGTCAGAGTTAGTGCCATACTATTCCTGACGAAAGAGCCAGGTCTTTAGAAGCCTCCTAAAACCCAGCAATGTATTAGCCTGGCGCAGTTCTAGAGGCATCTGATTCCACAGATGAGCTGCCGTCGTGCTGAAAGCCCTACCTCCCATCCTAGCACGCTTTACTCTAGTAACAACTGCCAGACTCTGGCTAGAGGAGCTGAGGGACCTTGTTGGTTGGTACCAGGAGAAGCTATCTCGCAGAGGCAGCGGGCCAAGATTGTGTAAGGCCTTATAAACCATAACTAGCGACTTGAACTCAATCATCCTCTTAACCGGGAGCCAATGGAGGTCCTTTAGTGCCAGCGTGACAGATGATTCACGCCGCCTTCTGAGAGCCAGTTTTGCTGCCATCGACTGAACTCTTTGTAATCCCTGTACAATGAAAAGGGGAGCACCCAAGTTCAGAGAATTACAATAGTCCAGTCTACTCAGGATCACACTCTGGACCACCAGAGACCTAGTCTCATCTGGGAGGAGCGGGAGGATTTGGCGAAGAGCTCTCAGCAAAACGATACAGGAACCAATAGTTTTATTGGCCTGGGATTGCAACTGGAGGTCATTGTCCATCATAACCCCCAAGTTGCGGACTGATTTTACTGCAGTTATGGGAGGGTCCTCCGGCCATAGTCGAAACTCGGACAGAGGAAATTTTGAAATTTTAGCTGCACCGCAGTGTAAGAGCTCCGTTTTCCCGGCATTCAACTGGAGCGAATTGAGCTTCAGCCAATCAGAGACCTTCCTCATGCAAACCTGGAACGAGTTTAAGGAGACTGCCTGCTCTCCTTCCAGGGGGAACATCAGTTGTATATCGTCCGCATAATTAACTACCTCGATCCCATGAGATTTTATCAGGGGGAACAGAGGTCCCAAGTATGCATTGAAGAGGATTGGGCTGATGGCTGAGCCCTGAGGTACTCCATGGTGAACCGGGAGCCAAGGAGAGACGAAAGGTGTCAGGGTCACTGCCTGTTGACGATTAGACAGATAAGACTTCAGCCATTTCAGAGCCCCGCCCGTGATCCCCAGTCCTTCCAGTCTTGCCAGTAGCACCGAGTGGCTAACCGTGTCGAAAGCGGCCGACATGTCCAGCAGCACCAAAACTGAGGGGCTGCCGCCGTCGGCCCGCATTCGAAGTTTGTCCAAAACGGTCACCAACGCGGTCTCTGTTCCATGCCCTGGTCTAAAGCCAAATTGGTCTCTATCCCGGAGCTGATGTTCTTCCAGGAAATTGGACAAGGATTTACTGACCAATTTCTCCAGAATTTTGATTGGAAAAGGTAAAAGGGATATTGGGCGGAAATTGGCTGGCAGTGAGGGATCCAACAAGGGTTTTTTTAATAGCGGGGTGACTATCGCCTGCTTCCAGACACTAGGTACGGTACCCTCCGTCAATGATTGGCAGCAGATATGCCACAATTCAGGGAGTAGGTTAAGGCCAGGTTCCTTCCAGATCTTATGTGGAAAGGGGTCAAGAGGTGACCCGGACGAGATCTCCCGCGCAATGTTGATGAAGATTTCCTCCGTAGGAGGTTGGAACCTGCTCAGGGAGGGAACCTTCCTGGTGACTTCTAAAATCGGGGAGGTCTCAGGACCATCTTGATCAAACCCGCTTACGATGTTACTAACCTTGTCAATGAAGAAGGTGGCAATTTCATTGCATAGGTTTTGTGAGGGTTGGACAGTACTAGCCAGACAGCCTGGATTGCTAAGATCTTTAACGATGTTAAATAAAGCCCTGGTTCCGTTGGATGCCTGCAGAATGGAATTGGCGAAGAATTGGGACTTGGCCTCCCTAATAGCCCTTTTATATTGATGTTGAATTATTTTTAGCTCTTTTTTATCTGTATCCAGATACCGTCGGCGCCAGCTTCTTTCTGCCTGACGACGCACTAAACGTAGTGCCTTGAGCTCCTCACTGAACCATGGGGCTGATGGAGTATTGCGCATGCGAAGCTTTTTTTTTGGAATGAGATCCTCCAGTATTAGATGGATGGAGTTACTATAGCTGTTATAGTTCTCTCCAGGTGTCTTTCCTGGGTCGAACCGATCCCATTTGGAAAGGAGTTGGACATTATCCTTCCCCAGGAGCTTGGCCCAGTCCCTTCCCCACCTGAAATTCGCAGCTTTATTTACTACTAGGTTTCCTTCACGTAAAGATAACCTAAATTGAATTAGGAAGTGGTCTGTCCAATTTAGAGGGGAAATACTGAGTATCTCTGTCTCCAATGCATTTGCAAACACCAAGTCGAGCGTGTGACCTCCCTGATGCGTAGCTTGTTGAATAAGTTGATGAAGGCCACAATTCTCGCAAGTGTGGTTTAGGGTTTGCAAATAGCTTCCAAGGCTTCCCGTTCCCCACAAATTAAAATCCCCCAGGATCAGCAGTCTAGAGTGAGTAGCTGCCAAGGCGACAATAGTGTCCAGTAGTGCCTGATGGTTAACATCCGAGCCAGGGGGTCTGTAACAGACCATCCCTGTCAGCATTCTCCCTTTGGCCTCCTGAAGGGTGAAACCCATGATTTCATAGCCCACTATATCGTTGATAGAGAATAGGGCACAATCCCACTTCTGCTTAAAGATAAGTCCTACCCCGCCTCCTTTCCCCGTTAAACGAGGCTTGTGAAGAATCTTATAGCCTGCAGGACATGCCAATCCTAGTTCCACACTGGAGTTCGGGTTCAGCCATGTTTCGGTTATGGACAGCAAATCCAAGTTAAGGTCTTCCAGCAGATTATAGATATCTTGGTGATGTTTCACGAGAGATCTGCTGTTAATCAATCCACAAGACAAAACATACTGGAATTCCTTTTTTTGCCTGAGGCCCAGTTTAAGGAGGGTGTCTCGAGAATAACAACGCCTACCTGATCCCTTTAGGGCAGCGTTAGTGGCACTAGGCACGGCCGGCGCGCGGACTGGCGCAGACGGGCTTGCCTCTGGCGTGCCTCCGGAGCGCCTGCTGCGCACGTGCGCTGCGCGCTTGCGTTCCTCTCATTTAAATACCATAGGCCGCTAGAGCGCGAACAAAGATGGCGCCCGGGTATGTCCCTACTGTGATGAGGTATCGCCAAGGGCGAAGTGAGGGAATATTTTTATGGTGCAGGTATGAGGACACAATTATTTATAAAATATATATCACAAAATTTCCTTTTATTAAATTTTTAAAAGATTGTCGCCAAGCTAACTGTACACTGGAGTCAACACCCCCCAGTTAAATGCACGTACTTCTGCCCCTTTCAGCGAGTCTTTCTGCAGTCACGTTAGATGGTTACAGCGTCTCTAAGATACTGCGCGCTGCTTTCCTCCCGTTTAAATACCGTAGGCCGCTGTCATGTGAGAATGAAGTCTGACATTCTCAGTAAAACATGTAAATCCAACAAGGGCAGAGACTGTCAGTTGATTCCTTTGTGTTCTACTGCAGCTTCCCAGAGTGTTCCAAAGAACAACTAGAGCGCTAACAGTCCTACTTATGATAAACGTATGGCACACCTGAAGCCATCTTGCTTGGATTAAAGTGGTAACTCTTAAAACATTTAATTTAAAAAGGAACAAAATGAGGGGGTTCATTTTTCCATAGAAATTATGATTAATGCTGAAGAAAGAAAATGAGGGCACATTTTGAGTGACTTCTCAAATCCTCTTCTATTTCATTAAAAAATTCTGACATGCAGACTGAAACATGCACTTTTAATACCAGGAGCAGACTTCCATGGTGAACAGTAGTTTTACTACAGTGATCTAATGAGCAACTAGAGTGCTAACATTCAGAATTTATGGCAAATGTGTGACATATCTGAATACCTTCATGATGGAATCAAAGTAAAAAACTGAAAGCAATTCCTACTGAGGAGACTGCAGTACATGAGGAAATTAGGAAACTTCATAACAAAGAAATCTCCCAAGATGGCCACCGGAGACAAAAGAGCCCAAATGTAGCCCAAAATCACCCAGATGTAGCCCAAATATAGCCCAATGACAGAAGTGTGCAAAACACTTATTATTTTGTGTTTTTGCAGTGTTACATAGTGCAGACTTGTCAGGTATTGGAGTGCTTTACATGAGCATTGGTTACATCACACAAGAACAAATTCATTTTGGTTGTAGACATGGGGAGACTAAGTGATTTGACCAGAATCACAGAATGTCGAGCTGAAGCAGAAACTCCAACCTGGTTCCCCAGTTGCAAAGTCTGCAGTTCTGGAAGTAACACCACATCCTCTCCCCTTAGTGCAACATTTAATCAAGTGGTCAACTGGATAAAAAAACATAAAGATAACAAATAATTTAAAAGTGCTTTGTCGCTATTTGAAAACTCAGAAAATATGTCCTTATTTTAGTCTTTTAGAGCACTAACCATAATTTTGATGCCAATAAGACCCTCTCATATATGTAATTTCTAAAGGAAATGCTCTAGGTATTACAGTTTTGATTACATCAAGATGACGTCAGGCGTTCCACACTTTTGTAATAAATATAGAATGTTAGCAATCTAGTTGTTCATTAGGATACTGTTGAGAGGCAGAGGCCAGGGGCACGGACTCTGAAAATTGAAGGCAGGTAGGAGGGTGCAAAGGCAACAATTTAACCACACTGAGCAGGCAGGAAGGGCCGTGGCAGCACAGCAGACTATGAAGGGCAGTGGAAAGGGGGGCAGGGGCAACAAACCAACAATACAGGACTTGCAAGAGAGGCTGTGGCAATGTAATAGACCATTGTGGGCAGAAGGAAGAGGCAATGGTAGTACAACCATACATGCCAACAGACCCGATTCAGCCAGGAAACGTCCAATGTTTTTAAGCTCAAATGGGCTTTATTTGATCTGTCTCCTGTCTACAATCTCCTTTTTTTCAATGTAACTCAAAGGGGAAAATCAACACACCAGTTTTTTTTCAAAATCTCCCTCTTACCAAGTTCAAAATGTTCGCAAGTATGGTACATTGGATCATGGAAGGAAATGGGGTAGGGACATGGACTTGGATAACAGAGGACAGGAGGGACATGGAGAGGTGCACCAAACTGACCCTGCAGGGCAGGCATCAGGGTTTGCAGCAGCACAATACACCACACAGGGCATGCGGGACGGGAGTGCAGCACAACAATCCATAGAAAGCAAGAGGGAGGGGACAGGACCATGCACATGGACAACAGAGAACAGAGGGTAAAGAGGCAATGGTAGCTAGCTGACCATAATGGACAGACAGGAGAGAAAGCTGCAGCATAACAGACCATAAAGGGCAGGAGGGACGGATCAGGGGCATTACAATGGAACAGACAAGCCAGGAGGGAAGGAGTAGGGGTCTGCACATGTAAACAGAGGGCTGGGGGCAAGGGGGCAGGGCAGGAGCAGCAAGATAGCCATGGAGGTCAGGCAGGATGGGTACTAGAAGCAAGACACACCATGAAGAGCAACAGTGAGACTGTGATGGCATACACACAGACCATGGAGGGAAGGTAGGAGGGGTTCAGGGGCAGCTAACTGACCACACACGGAAGGTGGGAGGGGCTATGGCAGCACAGAAGACCATGCATGGCAAGTGGGAGGGTTAGTGGCAGCACAATGGCTATGATGGGCAAGAAGGAGGGTGCAGGGGCATGCACAAAGGACGATGGAGGATAGAAGGGAGGGTCAGGGCCTGTGCACAGACAAGAAAGTTCAGGGGAAGGGGCCTCACAACAGACCGCACGGGGCAGGCAGGAGGAGCAGTTGCAGCACAACAGACCAGGGAGGGCAGAAGGGTGTGGCAGTACAATGGACCATGTAGTACAGGAGGAAGAGGATAGGGGCATGGCATGTGGACAGGCAGGGTGGAGGTGGCAGGGACAGGTTACAGTCATCTGACAATGCTAGGCAGGTGGGAGGGGAGTGGCAGCTCAACAGAACACTCAGAGTAGATAGGAGTGGCAGGTCCATGGAACATGGTGGGCAAAAAGGATGGAGCAGGGGCATGCACAAAGACATCGGAGGGCAGGGGGAAGGAGAATAGGGCCAGCAAGCTAAGCACAGAGTTTAAGCAGGAGGTCAATGATGGGGCATAGAATTGGGCAATGGAGGGCAGGAGGAGTGGACTGGTACATCATACTAAATTGAGGGCAGTGGCAGCACATCAGACCATGCATGGCAGGAGGGAGGAGGCTAGTCCATGGATTCACACAACAGAGGATAGGGAGGAGGGGGATGGGGCAGCAAGCTAACTGTTCAGAGAAGGTGGGTATTAGGAACTTTATTGTTTTTAAAACGTGTGTCTGTGCGAACTACTTAAAATATGAACAAGTATGCAGCATAATCTCACTTTTATTCAGGAAGAAGAGGACGTTTGTGACTGTGACTCCGGGCTCACGTGGCAGAAACACCCCCTGACCCTCCACCCCCTATCGCAAAATGTAATGCCCATGAAAGGGGTAGGTGAACACAGTGTTATATAGAACATAGTCCTGAGAGCACGATTGAAAATGAAAACTAGATATAGTGCATGGTATAAACTATGCACCAAAAAGTGTGATATAAGATGAACCGGGCGTGAAATATAATATGCAATACATTGTGCGCAATGACAGATTCATTGGAGAGCGCGAGATAGCACAGGCACTAGCGCGTGCTATGCGATATGCGCCTTGGAGTGTAATATGCACAGGGCAGTGTTGTGTAACCTAACTAGTCTCTAAAGTTGTAATATAAAATATGTGCTGGGGAGTGTAACGTTGCATATGCACTGTGACAAAGATATGGATCCCAGATTGTAATATGTATGGCATAGCACTGTGCGTTATAACATAGGCATCGAGGAAGGCACGTTAGATGGGGCAATATAACCCGTGCGAAGACAAGTGTGGCATGACATATTCACGGGGTGGTGTTACAGTGCACATGGGCTAGAGAGTGTCATAGCATATGCACTAGCTAGTGAAATACAACACAGAGGTGTGTGGCACTCAGCAGGCAATGGTGGGTGTAACACAGCATTGGGCTCTGCCAGGAGCGCGCTGTGACTCTCAAGTGATGTTCGTCCCCTTTCCAGAGAGTAAAATAAAAAGTATTACACATCCGGCAGTGGATGTGTGTTTTATTAACCGTGAGGGGGGCTTCTTGCATAGTTTTGGTCAAATTTTTGTCGAATCCCCTTTGAATGGCTTGGTGTGCATGTGTATTAAATGTGCCCGTCAATAGCTACCCATGTTTGTATAAATAAACGACATGGGTGTCTGCCGGGATTAGGCACGGTAGGGCATCAGACATGTCAGAGCTTCACTAGTGGTGTAAATACATTCCACGTGGATTAATTGTATGCATAGTCGCCTTTTAATGAATATCACGCAAATAGTCATGGTGATAGGTACGTACGGTTTGTCCAGCACGTCCTAGGTGTGTCTATAAATATATATTTTTTAAAAATAATAAAAAACAGTGGCCGGCCCTGGGGATTGGGGTCAAAAAAATATAATTAGGAGACAGGCCCTGGGGGACGGGGTCATCAGGGCCAATGAATTAGAATAAGAAGGGGAACCACACAGCCCCCCTTCTTAAAAAATTCAAATAAATAAAAGACTGCCATTGTGCCGGAGGCCACGCCCCCTCCTTGCAGCACTCTGCAAACGCGCCCCCTGGCAAGTTGTAAGTTGGGGAATTAATTCCTCTTCAATACTGAGGGTCCCTGAGGGCCAACTAGCCCAACAGGCATCTCCAGTATGCGCCAGGGAGCTGAGCTGCAGACAGGTGTTCTGAGGCCAAGCCCCTTTTTACACCTCTCTGCAACGCAGCTCTGTGGCACTTACTGGAGGTACCTAGTGGTCTAGTTTGACCCTAGGGACCCTTAGGATTCAAGGGGACTTAATCTCTCAACTTAGAACAGCCACAGGGCGCGTTTACACAGTGGTGAAGGGAGGGGACGGGGCCTGAGGTGATGTGTGCAAACACGCACTATGGCACGTTTTAAATTGGGGATATAATTTCCCTTCAATACTGAGGGCCCCTGGGAGCTAACTAGCACACCAAGTGCTTCCAGTAAGCGCCACTGAGCTGCATTGCAGAGAGGTGGTCCAGGCCGTGCCACTTTTTACACCTCTCTGCAAAGCAGCTCTGTGGCACTTACTGGAGGTACCTAGTGGGCTAGTTGGACCCTAGGGACCCTCAGGATTCAAATGAACTTAATCTCCCAACTAAAAACGGACACAGGGCGTGTTTACACAGTGGTGAAGGGAGGAGACGGGGCCTGAGTTAACGTGTGCAAAAACGCCCGGTGGCCTGTTTTAAGAGGTAGTTTTAATCCCCCTGCCCTATTATATACTAGGGGCTTACAGAGGAGGTCATGCTAATCACAGGGGAACCCCAACGCATAATATTCCCTAGTGTATGTAGGTGTTTTTACTGTATTCTAAGTGTCTTTTAACATAGCACTGGCTCTAGGACTGGTTAGTCAGACTCAGTTACCACCAGTATCCGTCTGAAAAAGTTGAGGGTACAGGATGATTTTGTAACAAGGCTTCTTTCTGCTCTTCTTTTTGTTCTTTCTGCACGTTATCCTTCTTCCTGCACTTTTCTTCGTCTTTGAGGACTTCTGTTGCTTCTTTCTGCACTTATTTTTTTTCTTTCTGTGCATTTTTTCTTCTTTTTTCACATGTCCTATCTCTGTAGGTATAGTTAGAAATTAGCATTTAAAAAACCTTTGAAATTCACTGAAAAAACCATAGGTTTCAGGCACGTTATAGTTAGGAATTAGCATTTAAAAAACCTCAGAAATTCACTGAAAAAACCATTGGTTTCAGGGGTGTTATAGTTAGCTGGACTTTTCACTTGTACAAAACCATTGAAATTCCCCCGTTATAGTTAGTTCAGCTAACTATAACTCGCGCGCCCGCAATGCACTGCTGATGACGTCACATATTACATCACTCATGACATGGTCAGTGACATCACTCATGACATCACTGATGACATCTCAAATGACATCACTGATGACCTCACTGATGACATCATCCTTGTGATAGAGTGGCAGACCTCCTCTCACCCTAATATAACCTTTGATACACACATTCAAAAATAGAGACTAAAATTTTCAAAACAATGGACATACCAATACCAGTTACAACAACCTCTTCAGTAATTCTAAGATCCACATACACATCCACTCATTCACCAACAGTCCTATACAGTCACTCATACATGTACTCACTCATCATATGTACTCATACACCTATACATCCTGTTACACAATGCCACTCATCCATAGAGTTACTCACACACATAGTCCCTCATGCTAATAAAGAATCAAACATTCATTTACTTGCATATACAGTTATACACACACCACCACACTTACTTCTATGGAAACTTACACATATTTAGTCTTTTAAACAATCACTTAGAAACACATACTTATTCATACAGGAACTCTTTCAATCTCTCACTCTCACATATACTCACTTATATACACCAATAGTCACATATTCTAGTTTAAAACATATGTAGTTACTCATAAAGACACTATTGAGACAGTCATTCACTCACTAACACACCCATACACACACTCATCCACCCATACAGTCCTGCACACATGCTGTCTTCAACACATACAAACCGTGAGTCACTCATTCATGCACCTATGCACTACGTAATACCCCCCACTGAACCATGCAGACACTCAGACTGATACGCAAAAAAACAACTAATAACCTATATAGACACCCATGTAGCTACTCACCAACCCATGCAGCCACTTATACACAAAGTGAGAGACTGATACAGATATTTACATATTTAAACATTACTCACTAAGCCATGTATTCACTATGATACACTTAATCAGTCAGTTACACAATCAATGTTTCAAAAACAAATCATCCATTTAGACACTTATATACCCATTTATTCTTCCATCGACCTTGAGATATACGTATATAAAACATATTTAATTTTCAGAAAAACACACATTCACTGGATGATATCATCAGTGATGTCATCAGTGATGTCATTTGAGATGTCATCAGTGATGTCATGAGTGATGTCACTGACCATGTCATGAGTGATGTAATATGTGACGTCATCAGCAGTGCATTGCGGGCGCGCGAGTTATAGTTAGCTGAACTAACTATAACGGGGGAATTTCAATGGTTTTGTACAAGTGAAAAGTCCAGCTAACTATAACACCCCTGAAACCTATGGTTTTTTCAGTGAATATATATATATACTCGTAAAAAACCATTGAAATTCCCCCGTTATAGTTAGTGCAGGCAACTATAACTCACGCGACCGCAATCCACTGCTGATGCTAATACTGTATTTACACACTTATTTGCCCATGTCTTCTTCCATTAAATTTTAGCTATACATATATTACAAATATTTTTTTTTCATAAAGACACATATGTCATCAGCAGAGGATTGCGGTCGCGTGAGTTATAGTTGCCTGCACTAACTATAACGGGGGAATTTCAATGGTTTTTTATGAGTAAAATGTCCAGCTAACTATAACGTGTGTGAAACCTATGGTTTTTTCACTGAATTTGCAAGGTGTTTTAAATGCTAATTCCTAACTATAACGTGTGTGAAAGTGCGAAACCTATGGTTTTTTCAGTGAATTTGTACGTTTTTTTAAATGCTAAGTTACTTTACGCCGTTCGTGGCGTGCGCGCCCACTTAACGCAGTTCGTTCCGTGCGCGCACGGTGCACTTCGCGCACCGTGCGCGCACAGTGTGCACGCGATGCGCTTCGCGCACCGCGCGCCCACTTTACGCAGTTAGTGCCGTGTACGCACGGTGGGCACACGGTGCGCTACGTGCACCACGTGCCCACGTTACGCTGGATGGGCCATGTACGCACGATGCGCTTCGCGCATCGTCCGCACACGGAGGACATATTATGCGCTTCGTTGAGAAACTTAATCTATTAATTGTTCATTTCGAGGTAATGCCATGCACAAAATGTGCCCTACGGGCACTTTTTGAACACGGGGGAGGGGTGAGTGTGGATATTTTTTTTTTATAAATAATTTTTACCGTACGCGTACGGTAAGCGTAATCGGCGTTTTTTCAAAAAAAAAAAAATTTGCTTTTTTTGTCTTGGGGGGTCTCGTGGGGCCCCTTAATCAATGCTAGGTGGTTAGGAGCTGTCTAACATGCTCCTTTACATATTTTACACCTTTGTTTTTCCTCCGCCCCTCAGAGTGCGAGAGAGAAAATGGCGGCCGCCGCTTCCTGGTTTCGACCGATTCGAATGTTTACTAAGATCTAACAGCCAATCAGAATTGCGCTCGCGCACGTCACCGTGCACGTACGGTAAGCTTACGGTAAGCGCACGGTAAGCGCACCGTAAGCTGCCACAGATATATATATTGATTTAAAGGCTATTTTCTCAGGAACTACTGAACAGATTTACACCAGACCTACAAAAGGCACTTCCTTGACCTGAGGACTACCTCTCTGCCAAATTTCAAGTAACTCTGTTCAGCCGTTCGGGCTGTAGCTGTGTCTAAAGGTCCTATGGAAAAATGCATGGGAAAAACGTGTTTTGGGACCCCCCTTTTTTCTCAGCACCCGCTTGACAAATCCCCCCGAGACTTTCAGGGTAGGAGCGGAGCGTAGCGCCCCACCTATTTTAAAAATTTCGCGAGGATTTGTCGACCGGCGCCAAAGTTATTCCAAATAGAATGTTGCGGTTTTCCTATGGAAACAGGGTCCTAACTATAACTACCTACTGGCGACCGCCAGTAGGTAATACATATATAAACATATAAATATAATCTGCATATCTATATAAATATAAATGCATGCAAACATATACATATATGCATACATATGCATGGTATGTACATGAAAGTTTGAAAAACTCTAATACAAGCAAAGCTAAAAAGCCACCTAATTACAAACAGAATTGCTTTAACTTAAACGAGGGTGAGACCTATTGCATTTTCAATGCTTGTTTACTTTGATTCCATCAAGAAGGCATTCAGATGTGTCACACATTTTCCATAAATTCTGAATGGTAGCACTCTAGTTGCTCATTAGATCACTGTACTAAAGCTACTGCTCACCAGGGAAGTCTGCTGCTGGTATTCAAAGTGCATGTTTCAGTCTGCATGTCAGAATTTTTTAATGAAATGGAAGAGGATTTGAGAAGTCAAAATGTGCCCTAATCTTTCTTTCTGCAGCACTAATCATAATTTCTATGGCAACATGAACACCCTCATGTTGTTCCTTTGCAAATTAAATGTTTTATGTGTTACCACTCTATTCCAATCAAGATTGCATCAGGTGTGCCATACTTTTGTCATAAGTAAGACTGTTAGCGCTCTAGTTGTTCTTTAAAACACTCTGGGACATTCTGTCATTGGGCTATATTTGGGCTACATCTCGGTGATATTTGTGCTACATTTGGGCTCTTTTGTCTCTGGTGGCCATCTTGGGAGACTTATTTGTTTTAAAGTTTCCTAATTTCCTCATTTACAACAGTCTCCTCAGTAGGAAATACTTTCAGGTTTTTTACTTTCATTCCATCAAGAAGGCATTCAGATGTGTCACACATTTGCCATAAATTCAGAATGTTAGCACTCTAGTTGCTTATTAGATCACTGTAATAAAGCTACTGCTCACCAGGGAAGTCTGCTGCTGGTATTGAAAGTGCATGTTTCAGTCTGCATGTCAGAATTTTTTAATGAAATAGAAGAGGATTTGAGAAGTCACTCAAAATGTCCCCTAATTTTCTTTTTTCCGCACTAATCATAATTTCTATGACAAAATGAACCTCCTCATTGTGTTCCTTTTAAATTAAACTACTCACTCTCTACTACTCACTCGCTACTACTTTCTACTACTCACTCTCTACTACTCTCTCTCTACTACTCTCTACTACTCTCTACTACTACTCTCTACTACTCACTCTACTACTCTCTACCACTCTACTACTCACTCTCTACTACTCTCTCTACTACTCCCTCTACTACTCTCTACTAATCACTCTCTACTACTCACTCTCTACTACTCACTCTCAACTACTCTCCACTACTCACTCTACTACCACTCTACTACTCACTCTCTACTACTCTCTCTCTACTACTCACTCTACTACTCTCTACTACTCTCTCTCTACTACTCACTCTCTACTACTCTACTACTCACTCTCTACTACTCTCTACTACTTACTCTACTACTCTCGACTACTCTCTCTGCTACTACTCTCTCTCTACTACTCTCTACTACTCTTTAATACTCTCTCTGCTACTCACTCTCTACTACTCACTCTACTACTCACTCTCTACTACTCTCTACTACTCACTCTCTGATACTTTGTCTACTACTCTCTACTACTCACTCTCTATTACTCGCTCTCTACTCTCTACCTCTCTCTACTGCTCTCTACCTCTCTACCTCTACCTCTCTACCTCTACACCTCTACCTCTACACCTCTACCTATACACCTCTACCTCTCTACCTCTCTGTACATGCACACATATGCACATATATATATATGCATATATATGCATTTATATATATGTATGTGTATATATATATACATATATAAACATATAAATATAATCTGCATATCTATATAAATATAAATGCATGCAAACATATACATATATGCATACATATGCATGGTATGTACATGAACGTTTGAAAAACTCTAATACAAGCAAAGCTAAAAAGCCACCTAATTACAAACAGGATTGCTTTAACTTAAACGAGGGCGAGACCTATTGCATTTTCAATGCTTGTTTACTTTGATTCCATCAAGAAGGCATTCAGATGTGTCACACATTTTCCATAAATTCTGAATGGTAGCACTCTAGTTGCTCATTAGATCACTGTAGTAAAGCTACTGCTCACCAGGGAAGTCTGCTGCTGGTATTGAAAGTGCATGTTTCAGTCTGCATGTCAGAATTTTTTTATGAAATGGAAGACGATTTGAGAAGTCAAAATGTGCCCTAATCTTTCTTTCTGCAGCACTAATCATAATTTCTATGGCAAAATGAACACCCTTATTTTGTTCCTTTGCAAATTAAATGTTTTAAGTGTTACCACTTTATTCCAATCAAGATGGCATCAGGTGTGCCATACTTTTGTCATAAGTAAGACTGTTAGCGCTCTAGTTGTTCTTTAAAACTCTCTGGGACATTCTGTCATTGGGCTATATTTGGGCTACATCTCGGTGATATTTGTGCTACATTTGGGCTCTTTTGCCTCTGGTGGCCATCTTGGGAGACTTATTTGTTTTGAAGTTTCCTAATTTCCTCATTTACAACAGTCTCCTCAGTAGGAAATACTTTCAGGTTTTTTACTTTCATTCCATCAAGAAGGCATTCAGATGTGTCACACATTTGCCATAAATTCGGAATGTTAGCACTCTAGTTGCTTATTAGATCACTGTAATAAAGCTACTGCTCACCAGGGAAGTCTGCTGCTGGTATTGAAAGTGCATGTTTCAGTCTGCATGTCAGAATTTTTTAATGAAATAGAAGAGGATTTGAGAAGTCACTTAAAATGTGCCCTAATTTTCTTTTTTCCGCACTAATCATAATTTCTATGACAAAATGAACCTCCTCATTGTGTACCTTTTAAATTAAACTACTCACTCTCTACTACTCACTCGCTACTACTTTCTAGTACTCACTCTCTACTACTCTCTCTCTACTACTCTCTACTACTACTCTCTACTACTCACTCTACTACACTCTACCACTCACTCTCTACTACTCTACTACTCACCCTCTACTACTCTCTCTACTACTCCCTCTACTACTCACTCTCTACTACTCACTCTCTACTACTCACTCTCAACTATTCACTATCAACTACTCTCTACTACTCACTCTACTACCACTCTACTACTCACTCTCTACTACTCTCTCTCTACTACTAACTCTGCTACTCTCTACTACTCTCTCTCTACTACTCTTACTCTCTACTACTCTCTACTACTCACTCTACTACTCTCTACTACTCTCTCTGCTACTACTCTCTCTCTACTACTCTCTACTACTCACTCTGCTACTCACTCTCTACTACTCTTTAATACTCTCTCTGCTCCTCACTGTCTACTACTCACTCTACTACTCACTCTCTACTACTCTCTACTACTCACACTCTACTACTCTCTACTACTCACTCTCTGATACTTTGTCTACTACCCTCTACTACTCACTCTCTATTACTCGCTCTCTACTCTCTACCTCTCTCTACTGCTCTCTACCTCTACCTCTCTACCTCTACACCTCTACCTCTACACCTACCTCTACCTATACACCTCTACCTCTCTACCTCTCTGTACATGCACACATATGCACATATATATATGCATATATATGCATATGCATTTATATATATGTATGTGTATATATATATATATATACATATATAAACATATAAATATAATCTGCATATCTTTATAAATATAAATGCATGCAAACATATACATATATGCATACATATGCATGGTATGTACATGAAAGTTAGAAAAACTCTAATACAAGCAAAGCTAAAAAGCCACCTAATTACAAACAGAATTGCTTTAACTTAAACGAGGGCGAGACCTATTGCATTTTCAATGCTTGTTTACTTTGATTCCATCAAGAAGGCATTCAGATGTGTCACACATTTTCCATAAATTCTGAATGGTAGCACTCTAGTTGCTCATTAGATCACTGTAGTAAAGCTACTGCTCACCAGGGAGATCTGCTGCTGGTATTCAAAGTCCATGTTTCAGTCTGCATGTCAGAATCTTTTAATGAAATGGAAGAGGATTTGAGAAGTCAAAATGTGCCCTAATCTTTCTTTCTGCAGCACTAATCATAATTTCTATGGCAAAATGAACACCCTCATTTTGTTCCTTTGCAAATTAAATGTTTTAAGTGTTACCACTTTATTCCAATCAAGATTGCATCAGGTGTGCCATACTTTTGTCATAAGTAAGACTGTTAGCGCTCTAGTTGTTCTTTAAAACATTCTGGGACATTCTGTCATTGGGCTATACTTGGGCTACATCTCGGTGATATTTGTGCTACATTTGGGCTCTCTTGTCTCTGGTGGCCATCTTGGGAGATTTATTTGTTTTGAAGTTTCCTAATTTCCTCATTTACAACAGTCTCCTTAGTAGGAAATACTTTCAGGTTTTTTACTTTTATTCCATCAAGAAGGCATTCAGATGTGTCACACATTTCCCATAAATTCTGAATGGTAGCACTCTAGTTGCTCATTAGATCACTGTAGTAAAGCTACTGCTCACCAGGGAAGTCTGCTGCTGGTATTCAAAGTGCATGTTTCAGTCTGCATGTCAGAATTTTTTTATGAAATGGAAGAGGATTTGAGAAGTCAAAATGTGACCTAATCTTTCTTTCTGCAGCACTAATCATAATTTCTATGGCAAAATGAACCCCCTCATTTTGTTCCTTTGCAAATTAAATGTTTTAAGTGTTACCACTTTATTCCAATTATGATGGCATCAGGTGTGCCATACTTTTGTCATAAGTAAGACTGTTAGCGCTCTAGTTGTTCTTTAAAACTCTCTGGGACATTCTGTCATTGGGCTATATTTGGGCTACATCTCGGTGATATTTGTGCTACATTTGGGCTCTTTTGCCTCTGGTGGCCATCTTGGGAGACTTATTTGTTTTGAAGTTTCCTAATTTCCTCATTTACAACAGTCTCCTCAGTAGGAAATACTTTCAGGTTTTTTACTTTCATTCCATCAAGAAGGCATTCAGATGTGTCACACATTTGCCATAAATTCGGAATGTTAGCACTCTAGTTGCTTATTAGATCACTGTAATAAAGCTACTGCTCACCAGGGAAGTCTGCTGCTGGTATTGAAAGTGCATGTTTCAGTCTGCATGTCAGAATTTTTTAATGAAATAGAAGAGGATTTGAGAAGTCACTTAAAATGTGCCCTAATTTTCTTTTTTCCGCACTAATCATAATTTCTATGACAAAATGAACCTCCTCATTGTGTACCTTTTAAATTAAACTACTCACTCTCTACAACTCACTCGCTACTACTTTCTAGTACTCACTCTCTACTACTCTCTCTCTACTACTCTCTACTACTACTCTCTACTACTCACTCTACTACTCTCTACCACTCACTCTCTACTACTCTCTCTCTACTACTAACTCTGCTACTCTCTACTACTCTCTCTCTACTACTCTTACTCTCTACTACTCTCTACTACTCACTCTACTACTCTCTACTACTCTCTCTGCTACTACTCTCTCTCTACTACTCTCTACTACTCACTCTGCTACTCACTCTCTACTACTCTTTAATACTCTCTCTGCTCCTCACTGTCTACTACTCACTCTACTACTCACTCTCTACTACTCTCTACTACTCACACTCTACTACTCTCTACTACTCACTCTCTGATACTTTGTCTACTACCCTCTACTACTCACTCTCTATTACTCGCTCTCTACTCTCTACCTCTCTCTACTGCTCTCTACCTCTACCTCTCTACCTCTACACCTCTACCTCTACACCTACCTCTACCTATACACCTCTACCTCTCTACCTCTCTGTACATGCACACATATGCACATATATATATGCATATATATGCATATGCATTTATATATATGTATGTGTATATATATATATATATATACATATATAAACATATAAATATAATCTGCATATCTTTATAAATATAAATGCATGCAAACATATACATATATGCATACATATGCATGGTATGTA
Source organism: Triturus cristatus (assembly GCF_964204655.1). NCBI lineage: Eukaryota > Metazoa > Chordata > Amphibia > Caudata > Salamandridae > Triturus > Triturus cristatus. The sequence continues at coordinate 340,846,571 of NC_140579.1, forward strand.
CATGAAAGTTAGAAAAACTCTAATACAAGCAAAGCTAAAAAGCCACCTAATTACAAACAGAATTGCTTTAACTTAAACGAGGGCGAGACCTATTGCATTTTCAATGCTTGTTTACTTTGATTCCATCAAGAAGGCATTCAGATGTGTCACACATTTTCCATAAATTCTGAATGGTAGCAATCTAGTTGCTCATTAGATCACTGTAGTAAAGCTACTGCTCACCAGGGAGATCTGCTGCTGGTATTCAAAGTGCATGTTTCAGTCTGCATGTCAGAATCTTTTAATGAAATGGAAGAGGATTTGAGAAGTCAAAATGTGCCCTAATCTTTCTTTCTGCAGCACTAATCATAATTTCTATGGCAAAATGAACACCCTCATTTTGTTCCTTTGCAAATTAAATGTTTTAAGTGTTACCACTTTATTCCAATCAAGATGGCATCAGGTGTGCCATACTTTTGTCATAAGTAAGACTGTTAGCGCTCTAGTTGTTCTTTAAAACATTCTGGGACATTCTGTCATTGGGCTATACTTGGGCTACATCTCAGTGATATTTGTGCTACATTTGGGCTCTCTTGTCTCTGGTGGCCATCTTGGGAGATTTATTTGTTTTGAAGTTTCCTAATTTCCTCATTTACAACAGTCTCCTCAGTAGGAAATACTTTCAGGTTTTTTACTTTTATTCCATCAAGAAGGCATTCAGATGTGTCACACATTTCCCATAAATTCTGAATGGTAGCACTCTAGTTGCTCATTAGATCACTGTAGTAAAGCTACTGCTCACCAGGGAAGTCTGCTGCTGGTATTCAAAGTGCATGTTTCAGTCTGCATGTCAGAATTTTTTTATGAAATGGAAGAGGATTTGAGAAGTCAAAATGTGACCTAATCTTTCTTTCTGCAGCACTAATCATAATTTCTATGGCAAAATGAACCCCCTCATTTTGTTCCTTTGCAAATTAAATGTTTTAAGTGTTACCACTTTATTCCAATTATGATGGCATCAGGTGTGCCATACTTTTGTCATAAGTAAGACTGTTAGCGCTCTAGTTGTTCTTTAAAACTCTCTGGGACATTCTGTCATTGGGCTATATTTGGGCTACATCTCGGTGATATTTGTGCTACATTTGGGCTCTTTTGCCTCTGGTGGCCATCTTGGGAGACTTATTTGTTTTGAAGTTTCCTAATTTCCTCATTTACAAAAGTCTCCTCAGTAGGAAATACTTTCAGGTTTTTTACTTTCATTCCATCAAGAAGGCATTCAGATGTGTCACACATTTGCCATAAATTCGGAATGTTAGCACTCTAGTTGCTTATTAGATCACTGTAATAAAGCTACTGCTCACCAGGGAAGTCTGCTGCTGGTATTGAAAGTGCATGTTTCAGTCTGCATGTCAGAATTTTTTAATGAAATAGAAGAGGATTTGAGAAGTCACTTAAAATGTGCCCTAATTTTCTTTTTTCCGCACTAATCATAATTTCTATGACAAAATGAACCTCCTCATTGTGTACCTTTTAAATTAAACTACTCACTCTCTACAACTCACTCGCTACTACTTTCTAGTACTCACTCTCTACTACTCTCTCTCTACTACTCTCTACTACTACTCTCTACTACTCACTCTACTACTCTCTACCACTCACTCTCTACTACTCTACTACTCACCCTCTACTACTCTCTCTATTACTCCCTCTACTACTCACTCTCTACTACTCACTCTCTACTACTCACTCTCAACTATTCACTATCAACTACTCTCTACTACTCACTCTACTACCACTCTACTACTCACTCTCTACTACTCTCTCTCTACTACTAACTCTGCTACTCTCTACTACTCTCTCTCTACTACTCTTACTCTCTACTACTCTCTACTACTCACTCTACTACTCTCTACTACTCTCTCTGCTACTACTCTCTCTCTACTACTCTCTACTACTCACTCTGCTACTCACTCTCTACTACTCTTTAATACTCTCTCTGCTCCTCACTGTCTACTACTCACTCTACTACTCACTCTCTACTACTCTCTACTACTTACTCTCTACTACTCTCTACTACTCACTCTCTGATACTTTGTCTACTACCCTCTACTACTCACTCTCTATTACTCGCTCTCTACTCTCTACCTCTCTCTACTGCTCTCTACCTCTACCTCTCTACCTCTACACCTCTACCTCTACACCTCTACCTCTACACCTACCTCTACCTATACACCTCTACCTCTCTACCTCTCTGTAAATGCACACATATGCACATATATATGCATATATATCATATATATGCATATGCATTTATATATATGTATGTGTATATATATATATATATATACATATATAAACATATAAATATAATCTGCATATCTTTATAAATATAAATGCATGCAAACATATACATATATGCATACATATGCATGGTATGTACATGAAAGTTAGAAAAACTCTAATACAAGCAAAGCTAAAAAGCCACCTAATTACAAACAGAATTGCTTTAACTTAAACGAGGGCGAGACCTATTGCATTTTCAATGCTTGTTTACTTTGATTCCATCAAGAAGGCATTCAGATGTGTCACACATTTTCCATAAATTCTGAATGGTAGCACTCTAGTTGCTCATTAGATCACTGTAGTAAAGCTACTGCTCACCAGGGAGATCTGCTGCTGGTATTCAAAGTGCATGTTTCAGTCTGCATGTCAGAATCTTTTAATGAAATGGAAGAGGATTTGAGAAGTCAAAATGTGCCCTAATCTTTCTTTCTGCAGCACTAATCATAATTTCTATGGCAAAATGAACACCCTCATTTTGTTCCTTTGCAAATTAAATGTTTTAAGTGTTACCACTTTATTCCAATCACGATTGCATCAGGTGTGCCATACTTTTGTCATAAATAAGACTGTTAGCGCTCTAGTTGTTCTTTAAAACATTCTGTGACATTCTGTCATTGGGCTATACTTGGGCTACATCTCGGTGATATTTGTGCTACATTTGGGCTCTCTTGTCTCTGGTGGCCATCTTGGGAGATTTATTTGTTTTGAAGTTTCCTAATTTCCTCATTTACAACAGTCTCCTCAGTAGGAAATACTTTCAGGTTTTTTACTTTTATTCCATCAAGAAGGCATTCAGATGTGTCACACATTTGCCATAAATTCTGAATGGTAGCACTCTAGTTGCTCATTAGATCACTGTAGTAAAGCTACTGCTCACCCGGGAAGTCTGCTGCTGGTATTCAAAGTGCATGTTTCAGTCTGCATGTCAGAATTTTTTTATGAAATGGAAGAGGATTTGAGAAGTCAAAATGTGACCTAATCTTTCTTTCTGCAGCACTAATCAAAATTTCTATGGCAAAATGAACCCCCTCATTTTGTTCCTTTGCAAATTAAATGTTTTAAGTGTTACCACTTTATTCCAATCAAGATGGCATCAGGTGTTCCATACTTTTGTCATAAGTAAGACTGTTAGCGCTCTAATTGTTCTTTAAAACACTCTGGGACATTCTGTCATTGGGCTATATTTGGGCTACATCTCGGTGATATTTGTGCTACATTTGGGCTCTTTTGCCTCTGGTGGCCATCTTGGGAGACTTATTTGTTTTGAAGTTTCCTAATTTCCTCATTTACAACAGTCTCCTCAGTAGGAAATAGTTTCAGGTTTTTTACTTTCATTCCATCAAGAAGGCATTCAGATGTGTCACACATTTGCCATAAATTCGGAATGTTAGCACACTAGTTGCTTATTAGATCACTGTAATAAAGCTACTGCTCACCAGGGAAGTCTTCTGCTGGTATTGAAAGTGCATGTTTCAGTCTGCATGTCAGAATTTTTTAATGAAATAGAAGAGGATTTGAGAAGTCACTTAAAATAAAAAAATTCTGACATGCAGACTGAAACATGCACTTTGAATACCAGCAGCAAACTTCCCTGGTGAGCAGTAGTTTTACTACAGTGATCTAATGAGCAACTACAGTGCTAACATTCAGAATTTATGGCAAATGTGTGACACATCTGAATGCCTTCTTGGTGGAACCAAAATAAAAAACTGAAAGTATTCCCACTGAGGAGACTGCAGTAAATGAGGAAATTAGGAAACTTCATAACAATAAATCTCCCAAGATGGCCACCAGAGACAAAAGAGCCCAAATGTATCCCAAATATCACCCAGATGTAGCCCAAGTATAGCCCAATGACAGAAATGTGCAAAACACTTATTTGTTGTGTATTTGCAGTTTTATATAGTGCAGACTTGTCAGGTATTGGAGTGCTTTACATGAGCATTGGTTACATCACACAAGATCAAATTCATTTTGGTTGTAGACATGGGGAGATTAAGAATTTGACCAGAATCACAGAATGTTGAGCTGAAGCAGAAACTCCAACCTGGTTCCCCAGTTGCAAACTCTGCAGCTCTGGAAGTAACACCACATCCTTTCTCCTAGGTGCAACATTTAATCAAGTGGTCAACTGGATAAAAAAACATAAAGATTACAAATCATTTAAAAGTTCTTTGTCGCTATTTGAAAACTCAGAAAATATATCCTCATTTTAGTTTTTTAGAGCACTAACCATAATTCTGATGCAAATAAGACCCTCTCATATATGTAATTTCTAAAGGAAATACTCTAGGTATTACAGCTTTGATTACATCAAGATGACGTCAGGCGTTGCACACTTTTGTAATAAATATAGAATGAAAATTGAAGGCAGGTAGGAGAGTGCAGATGCAACAATTTGACCACACTGGGCATGCAGGAAGGGCAGTTGCAGCACAACAGACTATGGAGGGCAGTGGAAAGGGGGCAGGGGCAACAAACCAACAATACAGGACTGGCAAGAGAGGCTGTAGCAGTATAATAGACCATTGTGGGCAGAAGGAAGAGGCAGTGATAGTACAACCATGCATGCCAACAGACCCGTTTCAGCCAGGAAACGTCCAATGTTTTTAAGCTCAAATGGGCTTTATTTGATCTGTCTCCTATCTACAATCTCCTCTTTTTCAATGTAACTCAAAGGGGAAAATCAATCCCCCAGTTTTTTTTCAAAATCTCCCTCTTACCAAGTTCAAAATGTTCGCAAGCATGGTACATTGGATCATGGTAGGCAGGAGGAATTGGGGTAGGGACACGGACTCGGATAACAGAGGACAGGAGGGACATGGAGAGGTACACCAAACTGACCCTACAGGGCAGGCATCAGGGTTTGCAGCAGGACAATACATCACACAGTGCATGCAGGACGGGAGTGCAGCACAACAATCCATAGAAAGCAATAGGGAGGGGACAGGACCATGCACATGGACAACAGAGGAGAAAGAGGCAATGGTAGATAGCTGACCATAATGGACGGACAGGAGTGAAAGCTACAGCATAACAGACCATAAAGGGCAAGAGGGACGGGTGAGGGGCATTACAATGGAACAGACAAGCCAGGAGGGAGGGAATAGGGGTCTGCACATGGAAAAAGAGGGCTGGGGGCAAAGGGGCAGAGCAGGAGCAGCAAGATGACCATGGAGGTCAGGCAGGATGGGCACTAGAAACAAGACACACCATGGAGAGCAACAATGAGACTATGATGGCATACCCACAGACCATGGAGGGAAGGTGGGAGGGGGTCAGGGGCAGCTAGCTGACCACACAGGGAAGGTGGGAGGGGCCATGGCAGCACAGAAGACCATGCATGGCAAGCGGGAGGGTTAGTGGCAACACAATGGCTATGATGGCCAAGAAGGATGGTGAAGGGGCATGCACAAAGGACCATGGAGGATAGAAGGGAGGGTCAGGACCTGGGCACAGACAAGAGATTTCAGGGGAAGGGGCCTCACAACAGACCGTGCGGGGCAGGCAGGAGGAGCAGTTGCAGCACATAGACCAGGGAGGGCAGAAGGGTGTGGCAGTAAAATGGACCATGGAGGACAGGAGGAAGGGGATAGGGGCATGGCATGTGGACAGGCAGTGTGGAGGTGGCAGGGACAGGTTACAGTCATCTGACAATGCTAGGCAGGTGGGAGGGGAGTAGCAGCTCAACAGAACACTCAGAGTAGATAGGAGTGGCAGGTCCATGGAACATGGTGGGCAAAAAGGATGGAGCAGGGGCATGCACAAAGACACCGGAGGGCAGGGGGAAGGAGAAGTGGGGCAGCAAGCTAAGCACAGAGGCTAAGCAGGAGGTCAATGATGGACCATGGAATTGGGCACTGGAGGGCAGGAGGAGTGGACTGGTACATCATGCTAAATGGAGGGCAGTGGCAGCACATCAGACCATGCATGGCAGGAGGGAGGAGGCTAGTCCATGGATTCAGACAACAGAGGATAGGGAGGATGTGGATGGGGCAGCAGGCTAACTGTTCAGAGGAGGTGGGTATTAGGAACTTTATTGTTTTTAAAATGTGTGTCTGTGCAAACTACTTAAAATATAAACAAGTATGCAGCATAATCTCACTTTTATTCAGGAAGAAGAGGACGTTTGTGACTGTGACTCCAGATTCACTTGGCAGAAACACCCCCTGACCCTCCACCCCATCGCAAAATGTAATGCGCGTGAAAAGGGTAGGGGGACCCAGTGTTATATAGAACATAGTCCTGAGAGCACGATTGAAAATGAAAACTAGATATAGTGTATGGTATAAACTATGCACCAAAAAGTGTGATATAAGATGAACCGGGGCGTGAAATATAATATGCAATACATTGTGCGCAATGACAGATTCATTGGAGAGCCCGAGATAGCACAGGCACTAGCGCGTGCTATGCGATATGCGCCTTGGAGTGTAATATGCACAGGGTAGTGTTGTGTAACCTAACTAGTCTCTAAAGTTGTAATATAAAATATGTGCTGGGGAGTGTAACGTTGCATATGCACTGTGACAAAGATATGGATCCCAGATTGTAATATGTATGGCATAGCGCTGTGCGTTATAACATAGGCATCGAGGAAGGTACGTTAGATGGGGCAATATAACCCGTGCAAAAGCAAGTGTGGCATGACATATTCACGGGGTGGTGTTACAGTGCACAGGGGCTAGAGAGTGTCATAGCATACGCACTAGCTGGTGGAATACAACACAGAGGTGTGAGGCACTCTGCGGGCACTGGTGGGTGTAACACAGCATTGGGCTCAACCAGGAGCACGCTGTGACTCTCAAGTGAGGTTCATCTCCTTTCCAGAGAGTAAAATAAAAAGTATTACACATCCGGCGGTGGATGTGTGTTTTATTAACCGTGAGGGGGGTTTCTTGCATAGTTTGGTCGAATTTTTGTTGAATCCGCTTTGAATGGCTTGGTGTGCATGTATATTAAATGTGCCCGTCAATAGCTACCCATGTTTGTATAAATAAACAACAAGGGTGTCTACTTGGAGAGTACCCACTGGCGGGGCGCCGGCATTAGGCACGGTAGGGCGTCAGACACGTCAGAGCTTCACTAGCGGTGTAAATACATTCCATGTGGATTCATTCTATGCATAGTCGCCTTTTAATGAATATCACGCAAATCGTCATGGTGATAGGTACATACGGTTTGTCCAGCATGTCCTAGGTTTTTCTATAAATATATTTATAAAAAAAATAATAAAAAGCAAAGGCCGGCCCCGGGGGATGGGATCCCCGGGGCCATAAGTGGCCTGATGAGGGGGGCAACGCAGCCCCCTCCTAAAGAATAAAAAAAAAAAAGGCCATGACCCGGGGGTTGGGGTCCCCGGGGCCGATTAAGGCCTTGGGAGGGCCAAATTAATTTTTTTCAACAAAAAAAATTAGGGTGCAGGCCCTGGGGGAAGGGGTCCCCAGGGCCAGTAAATTAGAAAAAGAAGGGGGGCCACACAGCCCTCCTTCTTAAATAAATAAAAGACCGGCATCGTGCCGGAGGCCACACCCCCTCCGTGCAGCACTCTGCAAATGCGCCCCCTGGCCAGTTGTAAGTTGGGGAATTAATTCCCCTTCAATACTGAGGGTCCTTGAGGGCCAACTAGCCCAACAGGTATCTCCAGTATGCGCCAGGGAGCTGCGTTGCAGACAGGTGTTCTGAGGCCACGCCCCTTTTTAAACCTCTATGCAACGCAGCTCTGTGGCGCTTACTGGAGGTACCTAGTGGGTAGTTTGACCCTAGGGACCCTTAGGATTCAAGGGGACTTAATCTCTCAACTTAGAACGGCCACAGGGTGCGTTTATACAGTGGTGAAGGGAGGGGACGGGGCCTGTGGTGACGTGTGCAAACACGCCCTGTGGCGTGTTTTAAGTTGGGAAAATAATTCCCTTTCAATCCTGAGGGACCCTGGGGGCCAACTAGCCCACCAGGTGCTTCCAATAAGCGCCACTGCTCTGCGTTGCAGAGAGGTGGTGCAGGCCGTGCCCCTTTTTACACCTCTCTGCAATGGCGCTTACTGGACGTACCTAGTGGGCTATTTTGCCCCTAGGGATCCTCAGGATTCAAGGGGACTTAATCTCCCAACGTAAAAAACGGCCACAGGGCGTGTTTACACAGTGGGGAAGGGAGGGGACGGGACCTGAGGTGACGTGTGCAAACACGCCCTATGGCGCGTTTTAAGTTGGGGAAATAATTCCCCTTCAATCCTGAGTGTCCCTGGGGGCTAACTAGCCAACCAGGTGCTTCCAGTAAGCGCCACTGAGCTGCGTTGCAGAGAGGTGGTCCAGGCCATGCCACTTTTTACACCTCTCTGCAACGCAGCTCTGTGGCGCTTACTGGAGGTACCTAGTGGTCTAGTTGGACACTAGGGACCCTCAGGATTCAAGGGGACTTAATCTCCCAACTTAAAACGGCCACAGGGCGTGTTTACACAGTGTGGAAGTGAGGGGACAGGGCCTGAGGTGACGTGTGCAAACACGCCCTGTGGCGCGTTTTAAGAGGTAGTTTTAATCCCCTGCCCTATTATATACTAGGGGCTTACAGAGGAGGTCATGCTGATCACAGGGGGACCCCAACGCATAGTGTTCCCTAGTGTATGTAGGTGTTTTCACTGTATTCTGAGTGTCTTTTAACATAGCACTGGCTCTAGGACTGGTTAGTCAGACTCAGTTACCACCAGTATCCGTCTGAAAAAGTTGAGGGTACAGGATGATTTTGCAACAAGGCTTCTTTCTGCTCTTCTGTTTGTTCTTTCTGCACGTTATCCTTCTTCCTGCACTTTTCTTCGTCTTTGAGGACTTCTGTTGCTTCTTTCTGCATTTCTTTTTTTTATTTCTGTGCGTTTTTTCTTCTTTCTTCACATGTCCTATCTCTGTAGGCATAGTTAGAAATTAGCATTTAAAAAACCTTTGAAATTCACTGAAAAAACCATAGGTTTCAGGCACGTTATAGTTAGGAATTAGCATTTAAAAAACCTTAGAAATTCACTGAAAAAAACATAGGTTTCAGGTGCGTTATAGTTAGCTGGACTTTTCACTCGTACAAAACCATTGAAATTTCCCCGTTATAGTTAGTTCAGCTAACTATAACTCGCGCGCACGCAATGCACTGCTGATGACGTCACATATTACATCACTCATGACATGGTCAGTGACATCACTCATGACATCATTGATGACATCTCAAATGACATCACTGATGACATCATCAAGTGAATGTGTGTGTTTTCTGAAAATTACATATGTTTTATATATGTATATCTCAAGGTCGATGGAAGAATAAATGGGTATATAAGTGTCTAAATGGATGATTTTTTTGGGAAAAATTGATTGTATAACTGACTGATTAAGTGTATCTTAGTGAATACATGGCTTAGTGAGTAATGTTTAAATATGTAAATATCTGTATCAGTTTGTGTATAAGTGGCTGCATGGGTTGGTGAGTAGCTACATGAGTGTCTATATAGGTTATTAGTTGGTTTTTTGAGTATCAGTATGAGTGTCTGAATGGTTCGGTGGGGGATATTACATAGTGCATAGGTGCATGAATGAGTGACTCACTGGGCGGCCTAACTATTTATATTACAAACTTGCTAGGAAGTGTTCATATCACACCAGTTATCTTAGATGTCCAGTTTCAAATATTGAGCATACGCTTTGCTAAAGGAGATTTGCTTCTCCTTGTCAACTTCTATAACAACTTAAAGGATCAGGACGCAAGGGCAATTATCCTACGTATCTCCTCTCATTTAACAACACTGATAAAAGCTTCCCATTTGGGTGCATCTATTATCTGAGGAGGCGATTTTAACTTACATTTGTGTAATATTAACAAAGGTATTCTGTGTGGGCTAACGGATAAATAAGGGGAACCAACTCTCCATTTTTCCCATATCGGAGCAGGTCCAACTTTAAACAAAATAATAATTGATATGGACCTTCAAATCGCTAATACCAGGAACCCTGAAACTGACTGGCCGGAGCCGACCTTTATAGGCAGAGAAAGCCACTCGATCATAGATTTTATTGTAATCTCAAATTCAGTGGGAAATCGGATGAAAGACTTTGATACACACATCACAGTAATAAGTGACCACTGTGCTTTGTCCATAACATTCTTTCCCCTATACGAACCCCGTCCCCAAACTGTATTAAGTTTACTGACACAAAATTCCCTTTATCTGGATAAGTTTAACGGTTATGCTCTGAAATGGGAAAAGGTGGACCCAGTAGAAACATCAGATAGAATAATAAATGAGGTTTCTAATGACATTGTAAAATGCCTTGATTTACACACCACGGATCCCGAACTTCTGGTCCACTTTGGGGAGATCTTGAAAGCAACCAATAAAGCTTTGTTTGTAAAATCAAAAAAACCAACCCACTCGAAAAAATTGGGCTGGTTTAATCATAGATGTACTGCCGCCCACACCAAACTAAAAAAAGCATTGCAAAAACAGGATAGGGCCCCCCAGGAAATAATAATCCTGAGAAGAGAATACAACTCAGCCCTAAAAGACAGAAAACACGAACTTAAGTTGGATTTATGGGCCCAACTGCAGCAAAGCATTACAACTAAAAATAGTGCAGCTTTCTGGACCATAGTTAAATCCCCGTTTTTAAAATAATACTAACGACTCTCCGACTATTGAGGTGGCTATTGACGCAGGAGCCTGGGTAGAGCATTTCTCAAAGATTTTTTCAAACAATCACACGGAAGGGGACCCTCAAGATCAGGCAGTGTCAATTTCCCCAGGAACGTCCTATCCCCTGAATATTGACATAACCATAGACGAAGTAATACAAGCACTAAAAGCGAGCAAAAAGGGTAAAGCCCCGGGCCCAGAAGGGGTTCCTATAGACCTATTCAAATTCAATCTAGAACTCTGGGCCCCCATTCTAACAAGGGTCCTTAATGCAGCTTGCAGGGTTGGTCTACCAGGTTCATGGTCAAAAACAATCATGATCCCTATCTTTAAGAAAGGAGATCGTCAAGATGTCACCTGCTACCGACCAATTTCACTACTAGATTCGGTGGGCAAAATGGTGGGGAGGATTATATTAGTACGCCTTCAGGACTGGACCGAGGATTTTAAAATCCTATCGGATATCCAGTTCGGATTCCGGGAGGGGCTAGGGACTGTTGATCAGGCCCTAAATCTCTCATTAATACTGGGCAAATATGTATCTGCGAAAAAAGGTAACATTTACATGGTCTTCGTAGACCTCTCTGCGGCCTTCGATTGTGTTAGTCACTCAAAATTATGGTCAATTTTACGGGACATGGGTGTAGAAACAGCACTATTAAATTTCATACGCGAACTTTACTCTAATGCTTCAGCCAGGGTAAGGTTTGGGATAAATGGCGAACTAACTGCCCCATTCAATGTGGAGAGAGGGGTGAGACAGGGGTGTGTGCTGGCTCCCTTTCTCTTCACTCTTTACACTAATGGCTTGGAGAGAGCCATGTTGAAGGGGAGTCAGGACCTCCCACGTGTTAAGGATCGTCAGATCCCAGCCCTATTATACGCCAACGATGCGGTGATCCTGGCAAGAACCCCAATGGAGCTACAAAGGGCTTTAAATAGATATTCTGATTTTATGGGTTCCTTAGACTTACGTATAAATATAAAAAAAAACGTTTGTTATGTCTGACAATGCTAGGCAGGTGGGAGGGGAGTAGCAGCTCAACAGAACACTCAGAGTAGATAGGAGTGGCAGGTCCATGGAACATGGTGGGCAAAAAGGATGGAGCAGGGGCATGCACAAAGACACCGGAGGGCAGGGGGAAGGAGAAGTGGGGCAGCAAGCTAAGCACAGAGGCTAAGCAGGAGGTCAATGATGGACCATGGAATTGGGCACTGGAGGGCAGGAGGAGTGGACTGGTACATCATGCTAAATGGAGGGCAGTGGCAGCACATCAGACCATGCATGGCAGGAGGGAGGAGGCTAGTCCATGGATTCAGACAACAGAGGATAGGGAGGATGTGGATGGGGCAGCAGGCTAACTGTTCAGAGGAGGTGGGTATTAGGAACTTTATTGTTTTTAAAATGTGTGTCTGTGCAAACTACTTAAAATATAAACAAGTATGCAGCATAATCTCACTTTTATTCAGGAAGAAGAGGACGTTTGTGACTGTGACTCCAGATTCACTTGGCAGAAACACCCCCTGACCCTCCACCCCCATCGCAAAATGTAATGCGCGTGAAAAGGGTAGGGGGACCCAGTGTTATATAGAACATAGTCCTGAGAGCACGATTGAAAATGAAAACTAGATATAGTGTATGGTATAAACTATGCACCAAAAAGTGTGATATAAGATGAACCGGGGCGTGAAATATAATATGCAATACATTGTGCGCAATGACAGATTCATTGGAGAGCCCGAGATAGCACAGGCACTAGCGCGTGCTATGCGATATGCGCCTTGGAGTGTAATATGCACAGGGTAGTGTTGTGTAACCTAACTAGTCTCTAAAGTTGTAATATAAAATATGTGCTGGGGAGTGTAACGTTGCATATGCACTGTGACAAAGATATGGATCCCAGATTGTAATATGTATGGCATAGCGCTGTGCGTTATAACATAGGCATCGAGGAAGGTACGTTAGATGGGGCAATATAACCCGTGCGAAAGCAAGTGTGGCATGACATATTCACGGGGTGGTGTTACAGTGCACAGGGGCTAGAGAGTGTCATAGCATACGCACTAGCTGGTGGAATACAACACAGAGGTGTGAGGCACTCTGCGGGCACTGGTGGGTGTAACACAGCATTGGGCTCAACCAGGAGCACGCTGTGACTCTCAAGTGAGGTTCATCTCCTTTCCAGAGAGTAAAATAAAAAGTATTACACATCCGGCGGTGGATGTGTGTTTTATTAACCGTGAGGGGGGTTTCTTGCATAGTTTGGTCGAATTTTTGTTGAATCCGCTTTGAATGGCTTGGTGTGCATGTATATTAAATGTGCCCGTCAATAGCTACCCATGTTTGTATAAATAAACAACAAGGGTGTCTACTTGGAGAGTACCCACTGGCGGGGCGCCGGCATTAGGCACGGTAGGGCGTCAGACACGTCAGAGCTTCACTAGCGGTGTAAATACATTCTATGTGGATTCATTCTATGCATAGTCGCCTTTTAATGAATATCACGCAAATCGTCATGGTGATAGGTACATACGGTTTGTCCAGCATGTCCTAGGTTTTTCTATAAATATATTTATAAAAAAAATAATAAAAAGCAAAGGCCGGCCCCGGGGGATGGGATCCCCGGGGCCATAAGTGGCCTGATGAGGGGGGCAACGCAGCCCCCTCCTAAAGAATAAAAAAAAAAAAGGCCATGACCCGGGGGTTGGGGTCCCCGGGGCCGATTAAGGCCTTGGGAGGGCCAAATTAATTTTTTTCAACAAAAAAAATTAGGGTGCAGGCCCTGGGGGAAGGGGTCCCCAGGGCCAGTAAATTAGAAAAAGAAGGGGGGCCACACAGCCCTCCTTCTTAAATAAATAAAAGACCGGCATCGTGCCGGAGGCCACACCCCCTCCGTGCAGCACTCTGCAAATGCGCCCCCTGGCCAGTTGTAAGTTGGGGAATTAATTCCCCTTCAATACTGAGGGTCCTTGAGGGCCAACTAGCCCAACAGGTATCTCCAGTATGCGCCAGGGAGCTGCGTTGCAGACAGGTGTTCTGAGACCACGCCCCTTTTTAAACCTCTATGCAACGCAGCTCTGTGGCGCTTACTGGAGGTACCTAGTGGGTAGTTTGACCCTAGGGACCCTTAGGATTCAAGGGGACTTAATCTCTCAACTTAGAACGGCCACAGGGTGCGTTTATACAGTGGTGAAGGGAGGGGACGGGGCCTGTGGTGACGTGTGCAAACACGCCCTGTGGCGTGTTTTAAGTTGGGAAAATAATTCCCTTTCAATCCTGAGGGACCCTGGGGGCCAACTAGCCCACCAGGTGCTTCCAATAAGCGCCACTGCTCTGCGTTGCAGAGAGGTGGTGCAGGCCGTGCCCCTTTTTACACCTCTCTGCAATGGCGCTTAATGGACGTACCTAGTGGGCTATTTTGCCCCTAGGGATCCTCAGGATTCAAGGGGACTTAATCTCCCAACGTAAAAAACGGCCACAGGGCGTGTTTACACAGTGGGGAAGGGAGGGGACGGGACCTGAGGTGACGTGTGCAAACACGCCCTATGGCGCGTTTTAAGTTGGGGAAATAATTCCCCTTCAATCCTGAGTGTCCCTGGGGGCTAACTAGCCAACCAGGTGCTTCCAGTAAGCGCCACTGAGCTGCGTTGCAGAGAGGTGGTCCAGGCCATGCCACTTTTTACACCTCTCTGCAACGCAGCTCTGTGGCGCTTACTGGAGGTACCTAGTGGTCTAGTTGGACACTAGGGACCCTCAGGATTCAAGGGGACTTAATCTCCCAACTTAAAACGGCCACAGGGCGTGTTTACACAGTGTGGAAGTGAGGGGACAGGGCCTGAGGTGACGTGTGCAAACACGCCCTGTGGCGCGTTTTAAGAGGTAGTTTTAATCCCCTGCCCTATTATATACTAGGGGCTTACAGAGGAGGTCATGCTGATCACAGGGGGACCCCAACGCATAGTGTTCCCTAGTGTATGTAGGTGTTTTCACTGTATTCTGAGTGTCTTTTAACATAGCACTGGCTCTAGGACTGGTTAGTCAGACTCAGTTACCACCAGTATCCGTCTGAAAAAGTTGAGGGTACAGGATGATTTTGCAACAAGGCTTCTTTCTGCTCTTCTGTTTGTTCTTTCTGCACGTTATCCTTCTTCCTGCACTTTTCTTCGTCTTTGAGGACTTCTGTTGCTTCTTTCTGCATTTCTTTTTTTTATTTCTGTGCGTTTTTTCTTCTTTCTTCACATGTCCTATCTCTGTAGGCATAGTTAGAAATTAGCATTTAAAAAACCTTTGAAATTCACTGAAAAAACCATAGGTTTCAGGCACGTTATAGTTAGGAATTAGCATTTAAAAAACCTTAGAAATTCACTGAAAAAAACATAGGTTTCAGGTGCGTTATAGTTAGCTGGACTTTTCACTCGTACAAAACCATTGAAATTTCCCCGTTATAGTTAGTTCAGCTAACTATAACTCGCGCGCACGCAATGCACTGCTGATGACGTCACATATTACATCACTCATGACATGGTCAGTGACATCACTCATGACATCATTGATGACATCTCAAATGACATCACTGATGACATCATCAAGTGAATGTGTGTGTTTTCTGAAAATTACATATGTTTTATATATGTATATCTCAAGGTCGATGGAAGAATAAATGGGTATATAAGTGTCTAAATGGATGATTTTTTTGGGAAAAATTGATTGTATAACTGACTGATTAAGTGTATCTTAGTGAATACATGGCTTAGTGAGTAATGTTTAAATATGTAAATATCTGTATCAGTTTGTGTATAAGTGGCTGCATGGGTTGGTGAGTAGCTACATGAGTGTCTATATAGGTTATTAGTTGGTTTTTTGAGTATCAGTATGAGTGTCTGAATGGTTCGGTGGGGGATATTACATAGTGCATAGGTGCATGAATGAGTGACTCACTGGGCGGCCTAACTATTTATATTACAAACTTGCTAGGAAGTGTTCATATCACACCAGTTATCTTAGATGTCCAGTTTCAAATATTGAGCATACGCTTTGCTAAAGGAGATTTGCTTCTCCTTGTCAACTTCTATAACAACTTAAAGGATCAGGACGCAAGGGCAATTATCCTACGTATCTCCTCTCATTTAACAACACTGATAAAAGCTTCCCATTTGGGTGCATCTATTATCTGAGGAGGCGATTTTAACTTACATTTGTGTAATATTAACAAAGGTATTCTGTGTGGGCTAACGGATGAATAAGGGGAACCAACTCTCCATTTTTCCCATATCGGAGCAGGTCCAACTTTAAACAAAATAATAATTGATATGGACCTTCAAATCGCTAATACCAGGAACCCTGAAACTGACTGGCCGGAGCCGACCTTTATAGGCAGAGAAAGCCACTCGATCATAGATTTTATTGTAATCTCAAATTCAGTGGGAAATCGGATGAAAGACTTTGATACACACATCACAGTAATAAGTGACCACTGTGCTTTGTCCATAACATTCTTTCCCCTATACGAACCCCGTCCCCAAACTGTATTAAGTTTACTGACACAAAATTCCCTTTATCTGGATAAGTTTAACGGTTATGCTCTGAAATGGGAAAAGGTGGACCCAGTAGAAACATCAGATAGAATAATAAATGAGGTTTCTAATGACATTGTAAAATGCCTTGATTTACACACCACGGATCCCGAACTTCTGGTCCACTTTGGGGAGATCTTGAAAGCAACCAATAAAGCTTTGTTTGTAAAATCAAAAAAACCAACCCACTCGAAAAAATTGGGCTGGTTTAATCATAGATGTACTGCCGCCCACACCAAACTAAAAAAAGCATTGCAAAAACAGGATAGGGCCCCCCAGGAAATAATAATCCTGAGAAGAGAATACAACTCAGCCCTAAAAGACAGAAAACACGAACTTAAGTTGGATTTATGGGCCCAACTGCAGCAAAGCATTACAACTAAAAATAGTGCAGCTTTCTGGACCATAGTTAAATCCCCGTTTTTAAAATAATACTAACGACTCTCCGACTATTGAGGTGGCTATTGACGCAGGAGCCTGGGTAGAGCATTTCTCAAAGATTTTTTCAAACAATCACACGGAAGGGGACCCTCAAGATCAGGCAGTGTCAATTTCCCCAGGAACGTCCTATCCCCTGAATATTGACATAACCATAGACGAAGTAATACAAGCACTAAAAGCGAGCAAAAAGGGTAAAGCCCCGGGCCCAGAAGGGGTTCCTATAGACCTATTCAAATTCAATCTAGAACTCTGGGCCCCCATTCTAACAAGGGTCCTTAATGCAGCTTGCAGGGTTGGTCTACCAGGTTCATGGTCAAAAACAATCATGATCCCTATCTTTAAGAAAGGAGATCGTCAAGATGTCACCTGCTACCGACCAATTTCACTACTAGATTCGGTGGGCAAAATGGTGGGGAGGATTATATTAGTACGCCTTCAGGACTGGACCGAGGATTTTAAAATCCTATCGGATATCCAGTTCGGATTCCGGGAGGGGCTAGGGACTGTTGATCAGGCCCTAAATCTCTCATTAATACTGGGCAAATATGTATCTGCGAAAAAAGGTAACATTTACATGGTCTTCGTAGACCTCTCTGCGGCCTTCGATTGTGTTAGTCACTCAAAATTATGGTCAATTTTACGGGACATGGGTGTAGAAACAGCACTATTAAATTTCATACGCGAACTTTACTCTAATGCTTCAGCCAGGGTAAGGTTTGGGATAAATGGCGAACTAACTGCCCCATTCAATGTGGAGAGAGGGGTGAGACAGGGGTGTGTGCTGGCTCCCTTTCTCTTCACTCTTTACACTAATGGCTTGGAGAGAGCCATGTTGAAGGGGAGTCAGGACCTCCCACGTGTTAAGGATCGTCAGATCCCAGCCCTATTATACGCCAACGATGCGGTGATCCTGGCAAGAACCCCAATGGAGCTACAAAGGGCTTTAAATAGATATTCTGATTTTATGGGTTCCTTAGACTTACGTATAAATATAAAAAAAAACGTTTGTTATGTCTTCTGGTCCCAGAAAAAAAACTAAAAAGGAAATTTATTTGAACCAGGAGAAAATTGCCATAATATCCCAATATCCCTATCTGGGAATTATTATTGACCATAAGCTACAGTGGAAAGCAGCCCTCGAGTCTAGAAAGCTTCATTTTGTACGCACAACAAAGGCCTTTGTCAATTTTACTGAAAAACTGGGCAAAAGACCCCCAGGGGAATTATTAAAAATCTATACTGCTAAATGTCAATCTGTAGCATTATATGGGGCACGTCTCTGGGGCTATTTAGACACGTATTCACTTCAAGTAATCGAGAATGCCTTTCTGAAATACCTTTTATCTCTTCCCACGAGTGCATCGACCTTTGCCTGTCATACTGAACTTGGCATACCCCACATTTCTGATCTAGCTAGAATCCAACCCCTTTTACTCTGGCACCGTATCTGGTCTTCGGATAAGAATATTTTGACACAATCAATAATCCGAGACTGTATGGAGCTGGATTCTGTAACTAAAATTTGATGGTTAACATACATAAGATCTTTTTTTACTGATTTAGGCATGGAAAAGTACTATCTAGTCCCAACATTAATTACAGCGGTTTCTAGAAAAACGTTGAAAAAGGAGTCTCTTAGCCTTCTCGAGGAACTTCGGATAGCTAGAGAAGGGTCAAAACCAACAGTACAACAAAGTATCGCCCTCCAAATTACTCCTAATATTCAGCCTTATCTAACCTTTGATTTTACCACCTTTGAAAGATTTCTTTTGGTCAGATTTAGACTGAACTTGTTTCACCGTTTGGTTGCCTTCCCAACAAATAACAACTGGAATAAAATTCTATCTTGTTGTCCGTGTGACAACATTTCTAAACAGGCAACAATTCATACTGTTTTTTTCTGTCAATTCTATAGAGAGTATCGGAAAAAATGGTTAATACCGCTTTTAAGACTCATTGGTATTAGAAGATGTCGTCCAGCACTATTGGCCTTACAGCAATTGGATCATATATGGACAGCAAGGATAATTGTGAAGTTTCTGAAATTTATCTTCCGACATCAAATGAATTTATAAGAATTACATGGTGTTCTAGCCTTAATGAAGTTTGCTTCTTTTAAATTTAAATTTTAAATGTCTTTTTATGAAACATTTTCTTTTTTAACATATACACTGGTATAATTATGTGATGTATTTTTATGTGACTGCTTTTATGTTTTTTTACAATGACAAAAGCCAAATAAAGTAATTATGACTATGACTATGACTATGAGTGACTCACTGTTTGTATGTGTTGAAGACAGCATGTGTGCAGGACTGTATGGGTGGAGAAGTGTTTGCATGGGTGTGTTAGTGAGTGAATGACTGTCTCAATAGTGTCTTTATGAGTAACTACATATGTTTTAAACTAGTATATGTGACTATTAGTGTATATAAGTGAGTATATGTGAGAGTGAGAGATTGGAAGAGTACCTGTATGAATAAGTATGTGTTTCTATAAGTGATTGTTTAAAAGACTAAGTATGTGTAAGTTTCTGTAGAAGTAAGTGTGGTGGTGTGTGTATAAATGTATATGCAAGTAAATGGATGTGAGATTCTTTATTAGCATGAGTGACTATGTGTGTGAGTAACTCTATGGATGAGTGGCGTTGTGTAACAGGATGTACAGGTGCATGAGTACATATGATGAGTGAGTACATGTATGAGTGATTGTATAGGACTGTTGGTGAATGAGTGGATGTGTATGTGGATCTTAGAATTACTGAATAGGTTGTTGTAACTGATATTTGTATGTCCATTGTTTTGAAAATTTTAGTTTCTATTTTTGAATGTGTGTATCAAAGGTTATATTAGAGGGAGAGGAGGTCTGCCACTCTATCACAAGGATGATGTCATCAGTAATGTCATTTGAGATGTCATCAGCGATGTCATGAGTGATGTCACTGACCATGTCATGAGTGATGTAATATGTGACTTCATCAGCAGTGCATTGCGTGCGCGCGAGTTATAGTTAGCTGAACTAACTATAACGGGGGAATTTCAATGGTTTTGTACGAGTGAAAAGTCCAGCTAAATATAGGGCACCTGAAACCTATGGTTTTTTCAGGGAATTTCTAAGGTTTTTTAAATGCTAATTCCTAACTATAACGTGCCTGAAACCTATGGTTTTTTCAGTGAATATATATATTATCTACTGGCGGTCGCCAGTAGATAGTTATAGTTAGGACCACGTTTCCATAGGAAATCCGCAACATTCTATTTTGAATAACTTTGGCGCCGGTCGATGAATCCTCGCGAATTTCTCAAAATAGGTGGGGCGCTACGCTCCGCTCCTACCCTGAAAGTCTCGGGGGGATTCGTCAAGCGGGGGCTGAGATAAAAGGGGGGTCCCAAAACGCGTTTTTCCCATGCATTTTTCCATAGGACCTTTAGACAGAGCTACAGCCCGAACGGCTGAACAGAATTACTAGAAATTTGGCAGAGAGGTAGTCCCTAGGTCAGGGAAGTGCCTTTTGTAGGTTTGGAGTAAATCTGTTCAGTAGATCCTGAGAAAATAGCATTTAAAAGCATATATCTATGTGGGCGGAGCCTAACCACACATCTCATCCTGAGATCTGATTGGCTGTCAGCACTTCATCCAAGAAGTGTTGGCAGCCATCTTGGGACCAATATACATGATAGCACCTCATTAAAAAGCATTGCAGTTAATAGAAGGTTTTAAGACTTTAGTTACATTATAAATCATTTGTTGATGGTACCATACTCATTTTAGGAATTGTGGTATGTTCTAAGGTGATTTCACCATGTGAAAAAGCCTTCTGCTGGGATATCATGATTGAGAGAAAAATATTTTCTCATGCTTTTACCACAGAGGTTTGGAAGGTGACCTATAGGCTAAACTGAGAGCTTATTTTCTGTAAATTCACATTATCTTTCTCAGTCATGTGAGAATGAAGTCTGACATTCTCAGTAAAACATGTACATCCAACAAGGGCAGAGACTGTCAGTTGATTCCTTTGTGTTCTACTGCAGCTTCCCAGAGTGTTCCAAAGAACTACTAGAGCGCTAACAGTCCTACTTATGATAAACGTATGGCACACCTGAAGCCATCTTGCTTGGATTAAAGTGGTAACTCTTAAAACATTTAATTTAAAAAGGAACAAAATGAGGGGGTTCATTTTTCAATAAAAAGTATGATTAGTGCTGCAGAAAGAAAAAATAGGGCACATTTTGAGTGACTTCTCAAATCCTCTTCTATTTCATTAAAAAATTCTGACATGCAGACTGAAACATGCACTTTCAATACCAGCAGCAGTTTTCCCTGGTGAGCAGTAGCTTTACTACAGTGATCTAATGAGCAAAAAGAATGCTAACATTCTGAATTTATGGCAAATGTGTGACACATCTGAATGCCTTCTTGATGGAATCAAAGTAAAAAACTGAAAGTATTTCCTACTGAGGAGACTGCAGTAAATGAGGAAATTAGGAAACTTCATAACAAATAAGTCTCCCAAGATGGCCACCAGAGACAAAAGAGCCCAAATGTAGCCCAAATATCACCCAGATGTAGCCCAAGTATAGCCCAATGACAGAATGTCCCAGAATGTTCTTAAAAACAACTAGAGCGCTTACTGTCTTCATTATGACAAAAGTATGGCACACCTGAAGCCATCTTGATTGGAATAAACTGGTAACACTTAAAACATTTAATTTAAAAAGGAACACAATGAGGAGGTTCATTTTGCCATAGAAATTATGATTAAAGCTGAAGAAAGAAAATGAGGGCACATTTTGAGTGACTTCTCAAATCCTCTTCTATTTCATTAAAAAAATTCTGACATGCAGACTGAAACATGCACTTTTAATACCAGGAGCAGACTTCCATGGTGCAGTAGTTTTACTACAATGATCTAATGAGCAACTAGAGTGCTAACATTCAGAATTTATGGCAAATGTGTGACATATCTGAATACCTTCATGATGGAATCAAAGTAAAAAACTGAAAGCATTTCCTACTGAGGAGACTGCAGTACATGAGGAAATTAGGAAACTTCATAACAAATAAATCTCCCAAGATGGCCACCGGAGACAAAAGAGCCCAAATGTAGCCCAAAATCACCCAGATGTAGCCCAAATATAGCCCAATGACAGAAGTGTGCAAAACACTTATTATTTTGTGTTTTTGCAGTGTTATATAGTGCAGACTTGTCAGGTATTGGAGTGCTTTACATGAGCATTGGTTACATCACACAAGAACACATTCATTTTGGTTGTAGACATGGGGAAACTAAGTGATTTGACCAGAATCACAGAATGTCGAGCTGAAGCAGAAACTTCAACCTGGTTCCCCAGTTGCAAAGTCTGCAGTTCTGGAAGTAACACCACATCATCTCCCCTAAGTGCAACATTTAATCAAGTGGTCAACTGGATAAAAAAACATAAAGATAACAAATAATTTAAAAGTGCTTTGTCGCTATTTGAAAACTCAGAAAATATGTCCTTATTTTAGCCTTTTAGAGCACTAACCATAATTTTGATGCCAATAAGACCCTCTCATATATGTAATTTCTAAAGGAAATGCTCTAGGTATTACAGTTTTGATTACATCAAGATGATGTCAGGCGTTCCACACTTTTGTGATAAATATAGAATGTTAGCAATCTAGTTGTTCATTAGGATACTGTTGAGAGGCAGAGGCCAGGGGCACGGACTCTGAAAATTGAAGGCAGGTAGGAGGGTGCAAAGGCAACAATTTAACCACACTGAGCAGGCAGGAAGGGCCGTGGAAGCACAACAGACTATGGAGGGCAGTGGAAAGGGGGGCAGGGGCAACAAACCAACAATACAGGACTTGCAAGAGAGGCTGTTGGAGGCAAGATCTATTACGGGTCAAGGAAGCTAGGGGCGGTCCCCAGATCCCCGGGAGCCACCACAGAACTGAGCAGGAGAGTGAGTCAGGGACAAAAGGGGCACCTTAATTTGAGCCGGGGTGCCTAGGAACGCTTGCTCCAAAAATGAAGAAAACAGACATATGAGACATGGAATTGGAGGCAGAATACAATGGCAGTTTAATGAGAAGATGCAACTTCAAAGAAACCGCAGAATAGAGACATAAAGTACAAAATACAGAATCCAGATAATCATACAGCTGTCATGATATTCTCTGTATCTCAATTAATGTACTGACAGAGAGAGAGAGAAAACACATCTATAAATGCATCATGAGAAACAAGTTACACCAAGGAAAATGTTACCTAGGAACACTCACGTTTACTCTTAGAGCAAGCATTCCTGCAATTACAATACAAAATCTTTTAAATGCTAAAGTAAAGAGAACAATGGTTAAACATAACATGACATTTCATATAGGTAAAATAGAATAAGATACTTCAAGCAAAGCAGAGCAAGACATTTTAAGCAAAGGAAGACAAGAGCTCCCAGCTCTTGGGGAAAACCTGCACTGCCTGTTAACCTACATACAGACGGCGAGGTAGTCCGTCGATATCTGTGGGTGCTCCCTTTTTATATCATTTTGTGGGCTCCTTTGCACGCTACATCTACCTACGTATGCTACCCAAAAGCTTCGTCTGCAGATTTTACCAGACATTTCGTCATTTACCCACTTAATGCTGACAATGGACTGGGTGAAAAGGTCAGTCTCTCAGGCCAATCGCTTATCGTAAGTTCCATAGAGCAAGCAGAAAATAATGGGTATTGTACGGGAATTCAATATATTCATGTATAAAATCTCCTCAGTTCTCCTAACCTGATGCTCTGCGGTTGCCACTTCCTTAAAAGCGGGAAACCTGCCCAGGAAGCAAGTACCAGTCCAGGATGCAGCCTACTGTATGTCGACAGCTTCAGGGGATGTTGAACTTTGATACCGAGCACGGAGCACTCGGGTAGGGTGGGGGCTACTGGTTTGGAGCAGAAGGCCTCGCAGACCTGCCTTCAGACTGCTATACACTAAAATTGCAGAGCTATGGTCAATTTAACAAAGAGGCCTACATATTGAACAGAAGGGCCTACACAGGGGTTTTATACTGGCTGAGTGGTAAGGATGTCTCAGGATAATTATATAGCAACACAGGACCCGCTGGTCAATTTAATACGGCCTACAAATGCAGCTGGCAGGGCAAGGACAAGGGTCTCATACTTCAGGTGTGGACAGAACGGGCCAGGGGCCCCCTGTGATACAAAATCTACCCTCCTTCAAGCCTGTGGCAATGTAATAGACCATTGTGGGCAGAAGGAAGAGGCAATGGTAGTACAACCATACATGCCAACAGACCCGATTCAGCCAGGAAACGTCCAATGTTTTTAAGCTCAAATGGGCTTTATTTGATCTGTCTCCTGTCTACAATATCCTCTTTTTCAATGTAACTCAAAGGGGAAAATCAATACCCCAGTTTTTTTTCAAAATCTCCCTCTTACCAAGTTCAAAATGTTCGCAAGTATGGTACATTGGATCATGGAAGGAAATGGGATAGGGACATGGACTTGGATAACAGAGGACAGGAGGGACATGGAGAGGTGCACCAAACTGACCCTGCAGGGCAGGCATCAGGGTTTGCAGCAGCACAATACACCACACGGGAGTGCAGCACAACAATCCATAGAAAGCAAGAGGGAGGGGACAGGACTATGCACATGGACAACAGAGAACAGAGGGGCAAGAGGCAATGGTAGCTAGCTGACCATAATGGACAGACAGGAGAGAAAGCTGCAGCATAACAGACCATAAAGGGCAGGAGGGACGGATCAGGGGCATTACAATGGAACAGACAAGCCAGGAGGGAGGGAGTAGGGCTGGGGGCAAGGGGGCAGGGCAGGAGCAGCAAGATAGCCATGGAGGTCAGGCAGGATGGGCACTAGAAGCAAGACACACCATGAAGAGCAACAGTGAGACTGTAATGGCATACACACAGACCATGGAGGGAAGGTGGGAGGGGGTCAGGGGCAGCTAACTGACCACACAGGGAAGGTGGGAGGGGCCATGGCAGCACAGAAGACCATGCATGGCAAGTGGGAGGGTTAGTGGCAGCACAATGGCTATGATGGGCAAGAAAGAGGGTGGAGGGGCATGCACAAAGGACGATGGAGGATAGAAGGGAGGGTCAGGACCTGTGCACAGACAAGAAAGTTCAGGGGAAGGGACCTCACAACAGACCACACGGGGCAGGCAGGAGGAGCAGCTGCAGCACAACAGACCAGGGAGGGCAGAAGGATGTGGCAGTACAATGGACCATGTAGGACAGGAGGAAGAGGATAGGGGCATGGCATGTGGACAGGCAGGGTGGAGGTGACAGGGACAGGTTACAGTCATCTGACAATGCTAGGCAGGTGGGAGGGGAGTGGCAGCTCAACAGAACACTCAGAGTAGATAGGAGTGGCAGGTCCATGGGACATGGTGGGCAAAAAGGATGGAGCAGGGGCATGCACAAAGACATCGGAGGGCAGGGGGAAGGAGAATAGGGGCAGCAAGCTAAGCACAGAGTTTAAGCAGGAGGTCAATGATGGGGCATAGAATTGGGCAATGGAGGGCAGGAGGAGTGGACTGGTGCATCATACTGAGGGCAGTGGCAGCACATCAGACCATGCATGGCAGGAGGGAGGAGGCTAGTCCATGGATTCACACAACAGAGGATAGGGAGGAAGGGGATGGGGCAGCAAGCTAACTGTTCAGAGAAGGCGGGTATTAGGAACTTTATTGTTTTTAAAACATTGTGTCTGTGCGAACTACTTAAAATATGAACAAGTATGCAGCATAATCTCACTTTTATTCAGGAAGAAGAGGACGTTTGTGACTGTGACTCCGGGCTCACTTGGCAGAAACACCCCCTGACCCTCCACCCCCTATCGCAAAATGTAATGCCCGTGAAAAGGGTAGGTGAACACAGTGTTATATAGAACATAGTCCTGAGAGCACGATTGAAAATGAAAACTAGATATAGTGTATGGTATAAACTATGCACCAAAAAGTGTGATATAAGATGAACCAGGCGTGAAATATAATATGCAATACATTGTGCGCAATGACAGATTCATTGGAGTGCGCGAGATAGCACAGGCACTAGCGCGTGCTATGCGATATGCGCCTTGGAGTGTAATATGCACAGGGCAGTGTTGTGTAACCTAACTAGTCTCTAAAGTTGTAATATAAAATATGTGCTGGAGAGTGTAAGGTTGCATATGCACTGTGAGAAAGATATGGATCCCAGATTGTAATATGTATGGCATAGCGCTGTGCTTTATAACATAGGCTCTGTGGCGCTTACTGGAGGTACCTAGTGGTATAGTTTGACCCTAGGGACCCTTAGGATTCAAGGGGACTTAATCTCTCAACTTAGAACAGCCACAGGGCGCGTTTACACAGTGGTGAAGGGAGGGGACGGGGCCTGAGGTGACATGTGCAAACACGCACTATGGCACGTTTTAAATTGGGGATATAATTTCCCTTCAAAACTGAGGGCCCCTGGGGGCTAACTAGCCCACCAAGTGCTTCCAGTAAGCGCCACTGAGCTGCATTGCAGAGAGGTGGTCCAGGCCGTGCCACTTTTTACACCTCTCTGCAACGCAGCTCTGTGGCACTTACTGGAGGTACCTAGTGGGCTAGTTGGACCCCAGGGACCCTCAGGATTCAAATGAACTTAATCTCCCAACTAAAAACGGACACAGGGCGTGTTTACACAGTGGTGAAGGGAGGGGACGGGGCCTGAGTTAACGTGTGCAAAAACGCCCTGTGGCCTGTTTTAAGAGGTAGTTTTAATCCCCATGCCCTCTTATATACTAGGGGCTTACAGAGGAGGTCATGCTAATCACAGGGGGACCCCAACGCATAATGTTCCCTAGTGTATGTAGGTGTTTTCACTGTATTCTAAGTGTCTTTTAACATAGCACTGGCTCTAGGACTGGTTAGTCAGGCTCAGTTACCACCAGTATCCGTCTGAAAAAGTTGAGGGTACAGGATGATTTTGCAACAAGGCTTCTTTCTGCTCTTCTTTTTGTTCTTTCTGCACGTTATCCTTCTTCCTGCACTTATCTTCGTATTTGAGGACTTCTGTTGCTTCTTTCTGCACTTCTTTTGTTTCTTTCTGTGCATTTTTCTTCTTTCTT
Organism: Triturus cristatus; assembly: GCF_964204655.1. Lineage (NCBI taxonomy): Eukaryota > Metazoa > Chordata > Amphibia > Caudata > Salamandridae > Triturus > Triturus cristatus. The sequence goes on from NC_140579.1 coordinate 340,873,691, forward strand.
CACATGTCCTATCTCTGTAGGCATAGTTAGAAATTAGCATTTAAAAAACCTTTGAAATTCACAGAAAAAACCATAGGTTTCAGGCACGTTATAGTTAGGAATTAGCATTTAAAAAACCTCAGAAATTCACTGAAAAAACCATAGGTTTCAGGGGTGTTATAGTTAGCTGGACTTTTCACTTGTACAAAACCATTGAAATTCCCCCGTTATAGTTAGTTCAGCTAACTATAACTCGGGCGCCCACAATGCACTGCTGATGACGTCACATATTACATCACTCATGACATGGTCAGTGACATCACTCATGACATCACTGATGACATCTCAAATGACATCACTGATGACATCACTGATGACATCATCCTTGTGATAGAGTGGCAGACCTCCTCTCACCCTAATATAACCTTTGATACACACATTCAAAAATAGAGACTAAAATTTTCAAAACAATGGACATACCAATACCAGTTACAACAACCTCTTCAGTAATTCTAAGATCCACATACACATCCACTCATTCACCAACAGTCCTATACAGTCACTCATACATGTACTCACTCATCATATGTACTCATACACCTATACATCCTGTTACACAATGCCACTCATCCATAGAGTTACTCACACACATAGTCACTCATGCTAATAAAGAATCAAACATACATTTACTTGCATATACAGTTATACACACACCACCATACTTACTTCTACGGAAACTTACACATACTTAGTCTTTTAAACAATCACTTATAGAAACACATACTTATTCATACAGGAACTCTTTCAATCTCTCACTCTCACATATACTCACATATATACACCAATAGTCACATATACTAGTTTAAAACATATGTAGTTACTCATAAAGACACTACTGAGACAGTCATTCACTCACTAACACACCCATACACACACTCATCCACCCATACAGTCCTGCACACATGCTGTGTTCAACACATACAAACAGTGAGTCACTCATTCATGCACCTATGCACTACGTAATACCCCCCACCGAACCATGCAGACACTCAGACTGATACTCAAAAAACCAACTAATAGCCTATATAAACACCCATGTAGCTACTCACCAACCCATGCAGCCACTTATACACAAAGTGAGAGACTGATACAGATATTTACATATTTAAACATTACTCACTAAGCCATGTATTCACTATGATACACTTAATCAGTCAGTTACACAATCAATTTTTCAAAAACAAATCATCCATTTAGACACTTATATACCCATTTATTCTTCCATCGACCTTGAGATATACATATATAAAACATATTTAATTTTCAGAAAAACACACATTCACTGGATAATGTCATCAGTGATGTCATCAGTGATGTCATTTGAGATGTCATCAGTGATGTCATGAGTGATGTCACTGACCATGTCATGAGTGATGTAATATGTGACGTCATCAGCAGTGCATTGTGGGCGCCCGAGTTATAGTTAGCTGAACTAACTATAACGGGGGAATTTCAATGGTTTTGTACAAGTGAAAAGTCCAGCTAACTATAACACCCCTGAAACCTATGTTTTTTTCAGTGAATATATATATACATATATAAACATATAAATATAATCTGCATATCTATAAAAATATAAATGCATGCAAACATATACATAGATGCATACATATGCATGGTATGTACATGAAAGTTTGAAAAACTCTAATACAAGCAAAGCTAAAAAGCCACCTAATTACAAACAGAATTGCTTTAACTTAAACGAGGGCGAGACCTATTGCATTTTCAATGCTTGTTTACTTTGATTTCATCAAGAAGGCATTCAGATGTGTCACACATATTCCATAAATTCTGAATGGTAGCACTCTAGTTGCTCATTAGATCACTGTAGTAAAGCTACTGCTCACCAGGGAAGTCTGCTGCTGGTATTCAAAGTGCATGTTTCAGTCGGCATGTCAGAATTTTTTAATGAAATGGAAGAGGATTTGAGAAGTCAAAATGTGCACTAATCTTTCTTTCTGCAGCACTAATCATAATTTCTATGGCAAAATGAACACCCTCATTTTGTTCCTTTGCAAATTAAATGTTTTAAGTGTTACCACTTTATTCCAATCAAGATGGCATCAGGTGTGCCATACTTTTGTCATAAGAAAGACTGTTAGCGCTCTAGTTGTTCTTTAAAACACTCTGGGACATTCTGTCATTGGGCTATACTTGGGCTACATCTCGGTGATATTTGTGCTACATTTGGGCTCTTTTGTCTCTGGTTACCATCATGGGAGACTTATTTGTTTAGAATTTTCCTAATTTCCTCATTTACAACAGTCTCCTCAGTAGGAAATACTTTCAGGTTTTTTACTTTCATTCCATCAAGAAGGCATTCAGATGTGTCACACATTTGCCATAAATTCAGAATGTTAGCACTCTAGTTGCTTATTAGAACAAAAGGGGGATGGGAGCACACTGCTACCTCCCAGCACAGTTTGCCCCTTTGCATCCTGGTACATGCAGTTCAATTTAAATGCTTACTTGAAATTTTGCAGAGTGTCTCACCAAAGTTGGTGCAGGTTAGTGCTGTTAATCTCTAGACACATGTGTTTCTGGATTTCATCCTTCTTCAGTAGAGATCAAACAAAATTCTTCTGGGGTTTGCTGAGAAAGCTGCCACAATCCTCTCAGGTCTCTGTACCTCTCCCTGGTGCACAGGTGCCTCCCATGAGCTCGTCAGCCCAGTGGCTCAAGGGAGCCTTTTTGGAACAAAAGGGGGATGGGAGCACACTGCTACCTCCCAGCACAGTTCGCCCCTTTGCATCCTGGTACATGCAGTTCAATTTAAATGCTTACTTGAAATTTTGCAGAGTGTCTCACCAAAGCTGGTGCAGGTTAGTGCTGTTAATCTCTAGACACATGTGTTTCTGGATTTCATCCTTCTTCAGTAGAGATAAAACAAAATTCTTCTGGGGTTTGCTGAGAAAGCTGCCACAATCCTCTCAGGTCTCTGTACCTCTCCCTGGCGCACAGGTGCCTCCCATGAGTTCGTCAGCCCAGTGGCTCAAGGGAGCCTTTTTGGAACAAAAGGGGGATGGGAGCACACTGCTACCTCCCAGCACAGTTCGCCCCTTTGCATCCTGGTACATGCAGTTCAATTTAAGTGCTTACTTAAAATTTTGCAGAGTGTCTCACCAAAGTTGGTGCAGGTTAGTGCTGTTAATCTCTAGACACATGTGTTTCTGGATTTCATCCTTCTTCAGTAGAGATAAAACAGTGCGCGACCTATTTCGTATTTGCATTTAAGCTCTCTCGAGCGACTTGGGCTGACGAGCCTTGGTTCCGCACCTGCGTGCCCTGAGAGGTACTATACCTTTGATATTTTGGCAGTCTATTCGGCACCCCACATACCTACCTGCTCCCTGCTGACGAGAGGCAATTACCTCGAAACATGTGTCCAGGGATGGCATAATAGTGACATACTCGTGGCATAGGCGTACTCACCGCTACCACTACATTATCCAGAGTTCTATGGGGCTATTTGCCGGTATGACGAGCAGTGTGCGACCTATTTCGTATTTGCATTTAAGCTCTCTCGAGCGACTTGGGCTGACGAGCCTTGGTTCCACACCTGCGCGCCGTGAGAGGTACTATACCTTTGATATTTTGGCAGTCTATTCGGCACCCCACATACCTACCTGCTCCCTGCTGACGAGAGGCAATTACCTCGAAACACGTGTCGAGGGATGGCATAATAGTGACATACTCGTGGCATAGGCGTACTCACCGCTGCCACTACATTATCCAGAGTTCTATGGGGCTATTTGCCGGTATGACGAGCAGTGTGCGACCTATTTCGTATTTGCATTTAAGCTCTATTGAGCGACTTGGGCTGACGAGCCTTGGTTCCGCACCTGCGCGCCATGAGAGGCACTATACCTTTGATATTTTGGCAGTCTATTCGGCACCCCACATACCTACCTGCTCCCTGCTGACGAGAGGCAATTACCTCGAAACATGTGTTCAGGGATGGCCTAATAGTGACATACTCTTGGCATAGGCGTACTCACCGCTGCCACTACATTATCCAGAGTTCTATGGGGCTATTTGCCGGTATGACGAGCAGTGTGCGACCTATTTCGTATTTGCATTTAAGCTCTCTCGAGCGACTTGGGCTGACGAGCCTTGGTTCCGCACCTGCGTGCCGTGAGAGGTACTATATCTTTGATATTTTGGCAGTCTATTCGGCACCCCACATACCTACCTGCTCCCTGCTGACGAGAGGCAATTACCCGAAACACGTGTCCAGGGATGGCATAATAGTGACATACTCGTGGCATAGGCGTACTCACCGCTGCCACTACATTATCCAGAGTTCTATGGGGCTATTTGCCGGTATGACGAGCAGTGTGCGACCTATTTCGTATTTGTATTTAAGCTCTCTCGAGCGACTTGGGCTGACTAGCCATGGTTCCGCATCTGCGCGCCGTGAGAGGTACTATACCTTTGATATTTTGGCAGTCTATTCGGCACCCCACATACCTACCTGCTCCCTGCTGACGAGAGGCATTTACCTCGAAACACGTGTCCAGGGATGGCATAATAGTGACATACTTGTGGCATAGGCGTACTCACCGCTGCCACTACATTATCCAGAGTTCTATGGGGCTATTTGCCGGTATGACGAGCAGTGTGCGACCTATTTCGTATTTGCATTTAAGCTCTCTCGAGCGACTTGGGCTGACGAGCCTTGGTTCCGCACCTGCGCGCCGTGAGAGGTACTATACCTTTGATATTTTGGCAGTCTATTCGGCACCCCACATACCTACCTGCTCCCTGCTGACGAGAGGCAATTACCTCGAAACACGTGTCCAGGGATGGCATAATAGTGACATACTCGTGGCATAGGCGTACTCACCGCTGCCACTACATTATCCAGAGTTCTATGGGGCTATTTGCCGGTATGACGAGCAGTGTGCGACCTAATTCGTATTTGCATTTAAGCTCTCTCGAGCGACTTGGGCTGACGAGCTTGGTTCCGCACATGCGCGCCCTGAGAGGTACTATACCTTTGATATTTTGGCAGTCTATTCGGCACCCCACATACCTACCTGCTCCCTGCTGACGAGAGGCAATTACCTCGAAACACGTGTCCAGGGATGGCATAATAGTGACATACTCGTGGCATAGGCGTACTCACCGCTGCCACTACATTATCCAGAGTTCTATGGGGCTATTTGCCGGTATGACGAGCAGTGTGCGACCTATTTCGTATTTGCATTTAAGCTCTCTCGAGCGACTTGGGCTGACGAGCCTTGGTTCCGCACCTGCGCGCCATGAGAGGCACTATACCTTTGATATTTTGGCAGTCTATTCGGCACCCCACATACCTACCTGCTCCCTGCTGACGAGAGGCAATTACCCGAAACACGTGTCCAGGGATGGCATAATAGTGACATACTCATGGCATAGGCGTACTCACCGCTGCCACTACATTATCCAGAGTTCTATGGGGCTATTTGCCGGTATGACGAGCAGTGTGCGACCTATTTCGTATTTGCATTTAAGCTCTCTCGAGCGACTTGGGCTGACGAGCCTTGGTTCCGCATCTGCGCGCCGTGAGAGGTACTATACCTTTGATATTTTGGCAGTCTATTCGGCACCCCACATACCTACCTGCTCCCTGCTGACGAGAGGCATTTACCTCGAAACACGTGTCCAGGGATGGCATAATAGTGACATACTTGTGGCATAGGCGTACTCACCGCTGCCACTACATTATCCAGAGTTCTATGGGGCTATTTGCCGGTATGACGAGCAGTGTGCGACCTATTTCGTATTTGCATTTAAGCTCTCTCGAGCGACTTGGGCTGACGAGCCTTGGTTCCGCACCTGCGCGCCGTGAGAGGTACTATACCTTTGATATTTTGGCAGTCTATTCGGCACCCCACATACCTACCTGCTCCCTGCTGACGAGAGGCAATTACCTCGAAACACGTGTCCAGGGATGGCATAATAGTGACATACTCGTGGCATAGGCGTACTCACCGCTGCCACTACATTATCCAGAGTTCTATGGGGCTATTTGCCGGTATGACGAGCAGTGTGCGACCTATTTCGTATTTGCATTTAAGCTCTCTCGAGCGACTTGGGCTGACGAGCTTGGTTCCGCACCTGCGCGCCCTGAGAGGTACTATACCTTTGATATTTTGGCAGTCTATTCAGCACCCCACATACCTACCTGCTCCCTGCTGACGAGAGGCAATTACCTCGAAACACGTGTCCAGGGATGGCATAATAGTGACATACTCGTGGCATAGGCGTACTCACCGCTGCCACTACATTATCCAGAGTTCTATGGGGCTATTTGCTGGTATGACGAGCAGTGTGCGACCTATTTCGTATTTGCATTTAAGCTCTCTCGAGCGACTTGGGCTGACGAGCCTTGGTTCCGCACCTGCGTGCCGTGAGAGGTACTATACCTTTGATATTTTGGCAGTCTATTCGGCACCCCACATACCTACCTGCTCCCTGCTGACGAGAGGCAATTACCTCGAAACACGTGTCCAGGGATGGCATAATAGTGGCATACTCGTGGCATAGGCGTACTCACCGCTGCCACTACATTATCCAGAGTTCTATGGGGCTATTTGCCGGTATGACGAGCAGTGTGCGACCTATTTCGTATTTGCATTTAAGCTCTCTCGAGCGACTTGGGCTGACGAGCCTTGGTTCCGCACGTGCGCGCCGTGAGAGGTACTATACCTTTGATATTTTTGAAGTCTATTCGGCACCCCACATACCTACCTGCTCCCTGCTGACGAGAGGCAATTACCTCGAAACACGTGTCCAGGGATGGCATAATAGTGACATACTTGTGGCATAGGCGTACTCACCGCTGCCACTACATTATCCAGAGTTCTATGGGGCTATTTGCCGGTATGACGAGCAGTGTGCGACCTATTTCGTATTTGCATTTAAGCTCTCTCGAGCGACTTGGGCTGACGAGCCTTGGTTCCGCACCTGCGCGCCGTGAGAGGTACTATACCTTTGATATTTTGGCAGTCTATTCGGCACCCCACATACCTACCTGCTCCCTGCTGACGAGAGGCAATTACCTCGAAACACGTGTCCAGGGATGGCATAATAGTGACATACTCGTGGCATAGGCGTACTCACCGCTGCCACTACATTATCCAGAGTTCTATGGGGCTATTTGCCGGTATGACGAGCAGTGTGCGACCTATTTCGTATTTGCATTTAAGCTCTCTCGAGCGACTTGGGCTGACGAGCTTGGTTCCGCACCTGCGCGCCCTGAGAGGTACTATACCTTTGATATTTTGGCAGTCTATTCAGCACCCCACATACCTACCTGCTCCCTGCTGACGAGAGGCAATTACCTCGAAACACGTGTCCAGGGATGGCATAATAGTGACATACTCGTGGCATAGGCGTACTCACCGCTGCCACTACATTATCCAGAGTTCTATGGGGCTATTTGCTGGTATGACGAGCAGTGTGCGACCTATTTCGTATTTGCATTTAAGCTCTCTCGAGCGACTTGGGCTGACGAGCCTTGGTTCCGCACCTGCGTGCCGTGAGAGGTACTATACCTTTGATATTTTGGCAGTCTATTCGGCACCCCACATACCTACCTGCTCCCTGCTGACGAGAGGCAATTACCTCGAAACACGTGTCCAGGGATGGCATAATAGTGGCATACTCGTGGCATAGGCGTACTCACCGCTGCCACTACATTATCCAGAGTTCTATGGGGCTATTTGCCGGTATGACGAGCAGTGTGCGACCTATTTCGTATTTGCATTTAAGCTCTCTCGAGCGACTTGGGCTGACGAGCCTTGGTTCCGCACGTGCGCGCCGTGAGAGGTACTATACCTTTGATATTTTTGAAGTCTATTCGGCACCCCACATACCTACCTGCTCCCTGCTGACGAGAGGCAATTACCTCGAAACACGTGTCCAGGGATGGCATAATAGTGACATACTCGTGGCATAGGCGTACTCACCGCTGCCACTACATTATCCAGAGTTCTATGGGGCTATTTGCCGGTATGACGAGCAGTGTGCGACCTATTTCGTATTTGCATTTAAGCTCTCTCGAGCGACTTGGGCTGACGAGCTTGGTTCCGCACCTGCGCGCCCTGAGAGGTACTATACCTTTGATATTTTGGCAGTCTATTCGGCACCCCACATACCTACCTGCTCCCTGCTGACGAGAGGCAATTACCTCGAAACACGTGTCCAGGGATGGCATAATAGTGACATACTCGTGGCATAGGCGTACTCACCGCTGCCACTACATTATCCAGAGTTCTATGGGGCTATTTGCCGGTATGACGAGCAGTGTGCGACCTATTTCGTATTTGCATTTAAGCTCTCTCGAGCGACTTGGGCTGACGAGCCTTGGTTCCGCACCTGCGCGCCATGAGAGGCACTATACCTTTGATATTTTGGCAGTCTATTCGGCACCCCACATACCTACCTGCTCCCTGCTGACGAGAGGCAATTACCCGAAACACGTGTCCAGGGATGGCATAATAGTGACATACTCATGGCATAGGCGTACTCACCGCTGCCACTACATTATCCAGAGTTCTATGGGGCTATTTGCCGGTATGACGAGCAGTGTGCGACCTATTTCGTATTTGCATTTAAGCTCTCTCGAGCGACTTGGGCTGACGAGCCTTGGTTCCGCATCTGCGCGCCGTGAGAGGTACTATACCTTTGATATTTTGGCAGTCTATTCGGCACCCCACATACCTACCTGCTCCCTGCTGACGAGAGGCATTTACCTCGAAACACGTGTCCAGGGATGGCATAATAGTGACATACTTGTGGCATAGGCGTACTCACCGCTGCCACTACATTATCCAGAGTTCTATGGGGCTATTTGCCGGTATGACGAGCAGTGTGCGACCTATTTCGTATTTGCATTTAAGCTCTCTCGAGCGACTTGGGCTGACGAGCCTTGGTTCCGCACCTGCGCGCCGTGAGAGGTACTATACCTTTGATATTTTGGCAGTCTATTCGGCACCCCACATACCTACCTGCTCCCTGCTGACGAGAGGCAATTACCTCGAAACACGTGTCCAGGGATGGCATAATAGTGACATACTCGTGGCATAGGCGTACTCACCGCTGCCACTACATTATCCAGAGTTCTATGGGGCTATTTGCCGGTATGACGAGCAGTGTGCGACCTATTTCGTATTTGCATTTAAGCTCTCTCGAGCGACTTGGGCTGACGAGCTTGGTTCCGCACCTGCGCGCCCTGAGAGGTACTATACCTTTGATATTTTGGCAGTCTATTCAGCACCCCACATACCTACCTGCTCCCTGCTGACGAGAGGCAATTACCTCGAAACACGTGTCCAGGGATGGCATAATAGTGACATACTCGTGGCATAGGCGTACTCACCGCTGCCACTACATTATCCAGAGTTCTATGGGGCTATTTGCTGGTATGACGAGCAGTGTGCGACCTATTTCGTATTTGCATTTAAGCTCTCTCGAGCGACTTGGGCTGACGAGCCTTGGTTCCGCACCTGCGCGCCGTGAGAGGTACTATACCTTTGATATTTTGGCAGTCTATTCGGCACCCCACATACCTACCTGCTCCCTGCTGACGAGAGGCAATTACCTCGAAACACGTGTCCAGGGATGGCATAATAGTGACATACTCGTGGCATAGGCGTACTCACCGCTGCCACTACATTATCCAGAGTTCTATGGGGCTATTTGCCGGTATGACGAGCAGTGTGCGACCTATTTCGTATTTGCATTTAAGCTCTCTCGAGCGACTTGGGCTGACGAGCTTGGTTCCGCACCTGCGCGCCCTGAGAGGTACTATACCTTTGATATTTTGGCAGTCTATTCAGCACCCCACATACCTACCTGCTCCCTGCTGACGAGAGGCAATTACCTCGAAACACGTGTCCAGGGATGGCATAATAGTGACATACTCGTGGCATAGGCGTACTCACCGCAGCCACTACATTATCCAGAGTTCTATGGGGCTATTTGCTGGTATGACGAGCAGTGTGCGACCTATTTCGTATTTGCATTTAAGCTCTCTCGAGCGACTTGGGCTGACGAGCCTTGGTTCCGCACCTGCGTGCCGTGAGAGGTACTATACCTTTGATATTTTGGCAGTCTATTCGGCACCCCACATACCTACCTGCTCCCTGCTGACGAGAGGCAATTACCTCGAAACACGTGTCCAGGGATGGCATAATAGTGGCATACTCGTGGCATAGGCGTACTCACCGCTGCCACTACATTATCCAGAGTTCTATGGGGCTATTTGCCGGTATGACGAGCAGTGTGCGACCTATTTCGTATTTGCATTTAAGCTCTCTCGAGCGACTTGGGCTGACGAGCCTTGGTTCCGCACCTGCGCGCTGTGAGAGGTACTATACCTTTGATATTTTTGAAGTCTATTCGGCACCCCACATACCTACCTGCTCCCTGCTGACGAGAGGCAATTACCTCGAAACACGTGTCCAGGGATGGCATAATAGTGACATACTCGTGGCATAGGCGTACTCACCGCTGCCACTACATTATCCAGAGTTCTATGGGGCTATTTGCCGGTATGACGAGCAGTGTGCGACCTATTTCGTATTTGTATTTAAGCTCTCTCGAGCGACTTGGGCTGACGAGCCTTGGTTCCGCACCTGCGCGCCGTGAGAGGTACTATACCTTTGATATTTTGGCAGTCTATTCGGCACCCCACATACCTACCTGCTCCCTGCTGACGAGAGGCAATTACCTCGAAACACGTGTCCAGGGATGGCATAATAGTGACATACTCGTGGCATAGGCGTACTCACCGCTGCCACTACATTATCCAGAGTTCTATGGGGCTATTTGCCGGTATGACGAGCAGTGTGCGACCTATTTTGTATTTGCATTTAAGCTCTCTCGAGCGACTTGGGCTGACGAACCTTGGTTCCGCACCTGCGTGCCGTGAGAGGTACTATACCTTTGATATTTTGGCAGTCTATTCGGCACCCCACATACCTACCTGCTCCCTGCTGACGAGAGGCAATTACCTCGAAACACGTGTCCAGGGATGGCATAATAGTGACATACTCGTGGCATAGGCGTACTCACCGCTGCCACTACATTATCCAGAGTTCTATGGGGCTATTTGCCGGTATGACGAGCAGTGTGTGACCTATTTCCTAGTTGCTTATTAGATCACTGTAATAAAGCTACTGCTCACCAGGGAAGTCTGCTGCTGGTATTGAAAGTGCATGTTGCAGTCTGCATGTCAGAATTTTTTAATGAAATAGAAGAGGATTTGAGAAGTCACTCAAAATGTGCCCTAATTTTCTTTTGTCCGCACTAATCATAATATCTATGAACCTCCTCATTGTGTTCCTTTTAAATTAAACTACTCACTCTCTACTACTCACTCGCTACTACTTTCTACTACTCTCTCTCTACTACTCTCTACTATTACTCTCTACTACTCACTCTACTACTCTCTTCCATTCACTCTCTACTACTCTATTACTCACTCTCTACTGCTCACTCTCTACTACTCACTCTACTACCACTCTACTACTCATTCTCTACTACCCACTATCTACTACTATCTCTTTACTACTCTCTACTACTACTCACTACTACTACTACTACTACTCACTCTCTACTACTCTACTATTCACTCTCTACTACTCACTCTACTACTCTCTACTACTCTCTCTGCTACTCACTCTACTAACTCTCTACTACTCTCTCTCTACTACTCTCTCTCTACTACTCTCTCTCTACTACACACTACTACTTTCTCTCTACTACTCACTCTCTACTACTCTACTACTCACTCTCTACTACTCTCTACTACTCACTCTACTACTCTCTACTACTCTCTCTGCTACTCACTCCTACTCACTCTACTACTCACTCTCTACTACTCTACTACTCTCTCTACTACTCACTCTCTACTACTCACTCTCTACTACACACTACTTTCTCTCTACTACTCCCTCTCTACTACTCTCTCTACTACTCACTCTACTACTCACTCTCTACTACTCTCTCTCTACTACTCTGTCTGCTACTCACTCTCCACTACTCTCTACTATTCTCTCTCTACTACTCTCTCTCTACTACTCACTCTCTACTACACACTACTTTCTCTCTACTACTCCCTCTCTACTACTCCCTCTACTACTCACTCTACTACTCACTCTCTACTACTCTCTCTCTGCTACTCACTCTCTACTACTCTCTACTATTCTCTCTCTACTACTCTACAACTACTCTCTACTACTCACTCTATACTATTCTCTACTACTACCCTCTACTACTCACTCTACTGCTCTCTACTACTCTCTATCACTCACTCTCTACTACTCTACTACTCACTCTCTACTACTCTCTCTACTACTCACTCTCTACTACTCACTCTCTACTACTCACTCTCTACTACACACTACTTTCTCTCTACTACTCCCTCTCTACTACTCCCTCTACTACTCACTCTACTACTCACTCTCTACTACTCTCTCTCTGCTACTCACTCTCTACTACTCTCTACTATTCTCTCTCCACTACTCTACAACTACTCTCTACTACTCACTCTCTACTACTCTCTACTACTACTCTCTACTACTCACTCTACTGCTCTCTACGACTCTCTATCACTCACTCTCTACTACTCTACTACTCACTCTCTACTACTCTCTCTCTACTACTCACTCTACTACTCTATACTACTCACTCTCTACTACTCACTCTCTACTACTCTCTAATACTCACTCTCAAGTACTCACTCTCAACTACTCTCTACTACTCACTCTACTACTCTCTACCACTCACTCTCTACCACTCTACTACTCACTCTCTACTACTCTCTACTACTCACTCTCTACTACTCTCTCTCTACTACTCTACTACTCACTCTCTACTACTCGCTCTCTACTACTCACTACTACTCACTCTCTACTACTCTCTATTACTCTCTCTGCTACTCTCTCTCTACTACACACTCTCTACTACTTTCTCTCTACTACACACTCTACTACTTGCTCTCTACTACTCACTCTACTACTCACTCTCTACTACTCCCTACTACTCACTCTCTACTACGCTCTACTACTCTCTGCTAATCACTCTCTACTACTCACTCTCTACTACTCGCTCTACTACTCACTCTCTACTATTCTCTACTACTCACTCTACTACCACTCTACTAATCACTCTCTACTACTCTCTACTACTCTCTCTACTACTCTCTACTACTCTCTCTACTACTCACTATCTACTACTGTACTACTCACTCTACTACTCTCTACTACTCACTCTACTACTCAACTACTCTCTCTGCTACTCACTCTACTACTCACTCTCTACTACTCTCTCTACTACTCACTCTCTTCTACTCTCTCTCTACTACACACTCTCTACTACTCTACTAGTACTCTCTACTACTCACTCTACTGCTCTCTACTACTCTCTATCACTCACTCTCTACTACTCTACTACTCACTCTCTACTACTCTCTCTCTACTACTCACTCTACTACTCTATACTACTCACTCTCTACTACTCTCTAATACTCACTCTCAAGTACTCACTCTCAACTACTCTCTACTACTCACTCTACTACTCTCTACCACTCACTCTCTACCACTCTACCACTCACTCTCTACTACTCACTCTCTACTACCCCATCTCTACTACTCTACTACTCACTTTCTACTACTCGCTCTCTACTACTCACTACTACTCACTCTCTACTACTCTCTCTCTACTACTCACTCTACTACTCACTCTCTACTACTCCCTACTACTCACTCTCTACTACGCTCTACTACTCTCTGCTACTCACTCTCTACTACTCACTCTCTACTACTCTACTACTCGCTCTACACTATTCTCTACTACTCACTCTCTACTATTCTCTACTACTCACTCAACTACCACTCTACTAATCACTCTCTACTACTCTCTACTACTCTCTCTACTACTCTCTCTACTACTCACTCTCTACTACTCTACTACTCACTATACTACTCTCTACTACTCACTCTACTACTCAACTACTCTCTCTGCTACTCACTCTACTACTCACTCTCTACTACTCTACTACTCTCTCTACTACTCTACTACTCTCTCTACTACTCACTCTCTTCTACTCTCTCTCTACTACACACTCTCTACTACTCTACTACTACTCTCTACTACTCACTCTACTGCTCTCTACTACTCTCTATCACTCACTCTCTACTACTCTACTACTCACTCTCTACTACTCTCTACTTCTCTCTCTCTACTACTCACTCTACTACTCTATACTACTCACTCTCTACTATTCTCTAATACTCACTCTCAAGTACTCACTCTCAACTACTCTCTACTACTCACTCTACTACTCTCTACCACTCACTCTCTACTACTCTCTACTACTCACTCTCTACTACTCTCTCTCTACTACTCTACTACTCACTCTCTACTACTCGCTCTCTACTACTCACTACTATTCACTCTCTACTACTCTCTCTCTACTACTCTCTACTACTCACTCTACTACTCACTCTCTACTACTCTACTACTCTCTATTACTCTCTCTACTACACACTCTCTACTACTCTCTCTCTACTACACACTCTACTACTTGCTATCTACTACTCACTCTACTACTCACTCTCTACTCCTCCCTACTACTCACTCTCTACTACGCTCTACTACTCTCTGCTACTCACTCTCTACTACTCACTCTCTACTACTCTGCTCCTCGCTCTACTACTCACTCTCTACTATTCTGTACTACTCACTCTCTACTATTCTCTACTTCTCACTCTACTACTCTCTACTACTCTCTCTACTACTCACTCTCTACTACTCTACTACTCACTCTACTACTCACTTTACTACTCAACTACTCTCTCGGCTACTCACTCTACTACTCACTCTCTACTACTCCACTACTCTCTCTACTACTCACTCTCTTCTACTCTCTCTCTACTACACACTCTCTACTACTCTCTCTACTACTCACTCTCTTCTACTCTCTCTCTACTACACACTCTCTACTACTATCTCTCTACTACACACTCTACTACTTTCTCTCTACTACTCTGCTACTCACTCTCTACTACTCTCTCTCTACTACTCACTCTACTACTCACTCTCTACTACTCTCTCTGCTACTCACTCTCTACTACTCTCGCTACTACTCTCTCTCTACTACTCTACTACTACTATCTACTACTCACTCTCTAAACTCACTCTCTACTACTCTCTACTACTACTCTCTACTACTCACTCGCTACTACTCACTCTACTGCTCTCTACTACTCTCTACCACTCACTCTCTACTACTCACTCTCTACTACTCTCTCTCTACTACTCCCTCTACTACTCTCTCTCTACTACTCACTCTCTAATACTCACTCTACTACTTTCTACTACTCACTCTCTACTACTCTCTCTCTCTACTACTCTCTACTACTACTCTCTACTACTCTCTACCACTCACTCTCTACTACTCTACTACTCACTCTCTACTACTCTCTACTACTTACTCTCTACTACTCACTCTCTACTACTCTCTACTACTCACTCTCAACTACTCTCTACTACTCACTCTACTACCACTCTACTACTCACTCTCTACTACTCTCTACTACTCTCTCTACTACTCACTCTACTACTCTCTCTCTACTACTCACTCTCTACTAATCTCTACTACTCACTCTACTACTCACTCTACTACTCTCTACTACTCTCTCTGCTACTCACTCCTACTTACTCTACTACTCACTCTCTACTACTCTCTAATACTCTCTCTACTACTCACTCTCTACTACTCTCTCTCTACTACTCACTCTACTACTCACTCTCAACTACTCACTCTACTACTCTCTACCACTCACTCTCTACCACTCTACTACTCACTCTCTACTACTCTCTACTACTCACTCTCTACTACTCTCTACTACTCTCTCTCTACTACTCACTCTCTACTACTCGCTCTCTACTACTCTCTACTACTCACTCTCTACTACTCTCTCTGCTACTCACTCTCTACTACTCTACTTCTCACTCTACTACTCTCTCTACTACTCTACTACTCTCTCTACTACTCTACTACTCTCTCTACTACTCACTCTCTACTACTCTCTACTACTCTCTCTCTACTACACACTCTACTACTTGCTCTCTACTACTCACTCTACTACTCACTCTCTATTACTCCCTACTACTCACTCTCTACTACTCTCTACTACTCTCTCTGCTACTCACTCTCTACTACTCTCTACTCATCACTCTCTACTACTCTACTACTCTCTACTACTCTCTCTACTACTCACCCTCTACTACTCTCTACTACTCTCTCTCTCTACTACACACTCTCTACTACTTGCTCTCTACTACTCACTCTACTACTCACTCGCTACTACTCCCTACTACTCACTCTCTACTACTCTCTACTACTCACTCTCTACTACTCTCTACTACTCACTCTCTACTACTCCACTACTCTCTACTAATCACTCTCTACTACTCACTCTGTACTACTCTCTACTACTCACTCTCTACTACTCTCTACTACTCACTCTCTACTACTCACTCTGTACTACTCTCTACTACTCTCTCTCTACTACTCACTCTACTATTCACTCTCTACTACTCGCTCTTTACTACTCTCTACTACTCACTCTCTACTACTCTCTACTACTCTCTCTGCTACTCACTCTCTACTACTCTACTTCTCACTCTACTACTCTCTCTACTACTCTACTACTCTCTCTACTACTCTACTACTCTCTCTACTACTCTACTACTCTCTCTACTACTCACTCTCTACTACTCTCTACTACTCTCTCTCTACTACACACTCTACTACTTGCTCTCTACTACTCACTCTACTACTCACTCTCTATTAATCCCTACTACTCACTCTCTACTACTCTCTACTACTCTCTCTGCTACTCACTCTCTACTACTCTCTACTCATCACTCTCTACTACTCTACTACTCTCTACTACTTGCTCTCTACTACTCACTCTACTACTCACTCGCTACTACTCCCTACCTCTCACTCTCTACTACTCTCTACTACTCACTCTCTACTACTCTCTACTACTCACTCTCTACTACTCCACTACTCTCTACTAATCACTCTCTACTACTCACTCTGTACTACTCTCTACTACTCACTCTCTACTACTCTCTACTACTCACTCTCTACTACTCACTCTGTACTACTCTCTACTACTCTCTCTCTACTACTCACTCTACTATTCACTCTCTACTACTCGCTCTTTACTACTCGTTCTCTACTACTCACTCTCCACTACTCACTCTCCACTACTCTCTACTACTCACTCTCTACTACTCTCTCTGCTACTCACTCTCCACTACTCTCTACTACTCACTCTCTACCACTCTCTCTGCTACTCACTCTCTACTACTCACTCTCTACTACTCACTCTCTACTACTCTACTACTCGCTCTACTACTCACTCTCTACTATTCTCTACTACTCACTCTACTACCACTCTACTACTCGCTCTCTACTACTCTCTACTACTCACTCTACTACTCTCTCTACTACTCACTCTCTACTACTCTACTACTCCCTCTCTACTACTCTTTACTACTCTCTCTACTACTCACTCTCTACTACTCTCTCTCCACTACACACTCTACTACTTTCTCTCTACTACTCACTCTCTACTACTCCCTCTCTACTTCTTCCTCTACTACTCACTCTCTACTACTCTCTCTGCTACTCACTCTCTACTACTCCCTCTCTACTACTCCCTCTACTACTCACTCTCTACTACTCTCTCTGCAACTCACTCTCTACTACTCTCTCTACTACTCTCTCTCTACTACTCTACTACTACTCTCTATTACTCACTCTCTAAACTCACTCTCTACTACTCTCTACTACTACTCTCTACTACTCACTCGCTACTACTCACTCTACTGCTCTCTACTACTCTCTACCACTCACTCTCTACTACTCACTCTCTACTACTCTCTCTCTACTACTCTCTCTACACTACTCACTCTTTACTACTCTACTACTCTCTAATACTCACTCTCAACTACTCACTCTCAACTACTCTCTACTACTCACTCTACTACTCTCTACTACTCTCTCTCTACTACTCACTCTCTACTACTCTACTACTCCCTCTCTACTACTCTTTACTACTCACTCTACTACTCATTACTACTCACTCTCTACTACTCTCTCTGCCACTCACTCCTACTCACTCTACTACTCACTCTCCACTACTCCCTCTCTACTACTCTTTACTACTCTCTCTACTACTCACTCTCTACTACTCTCTCTCTACTACTCACTCTCTACTACTCTCCCTGCTACTCACTCTCTACTACTCTCTCTGCTACTCACTCTCTACTACTCTCTCTACTACTCCCTCTCTACTACTCCCTCTACTACTCACTCTCTACTACTACTCTCTACTACGCACTCTACTGCTCTCTACTACTCTCTACCACTCACTCTCTACTACTCTACTACTCACTCTCTACTACTCTCTCTCTACTACTCCCTCTCTACTACACACTCTACTACTCTCTACTACTCACTCTCTACTACTCTACTACTCTCTACTACTCTCTAATACTCACTCTCAACTACTCACTCTCAACTAATCTCTACTACTCACTCTACTACTCTCTACCACTCACTCTCTACCACTCTACTACTCACTCTCTACTACTCTCTACGACTCACTCTCTACTACTCACTCTCTACTACTCTACTACTCGCTCTACACTATTCTCTACTACTCACTCTCTACTATTCTCTACTACTCACTCAACTACCACTCTACTAATCACTCTCTACTACTCTCTACTACTCTCTCTACTACTCTCTCTACTACTCACTCTCTACTACTCTACTACTCACTCTACTACTCTCTACTACTCACTCTACTACTCAACTACTCTCTCTGCTACTCACTCTAATACTCACTCTCTACTACTCTACTACTCTCTCTACTACTCTACTACTCTCTCTACTACTCACTCTCTTCTACTCTCTCTCTCTACTACACACTCTCTACTACTCTACTACTACTCTCTACTACTCACTCTACTGCTCTCTACTACTCTCTATCACTCACTCTCTACTACTCTACTACTCACTCTCTACTACTCTCTACTACTCTCTCTCTACTACTCACTCTACTACTCTATACTACTCACTCTCTACTATTCTCTAATACTCACTCTCAAGTACTCACTCTCAACTACTCTCTACTACTCACTCTACTACTCTCTACCACTCACTCTCTACTACTCTCTACTACTCACTCTCTACTACTCTCTCTCTACTACTCTACTACTCACTCTCTACTACTCGCTCTCTACTACTCACTACTATTCACTCTCTACTACTCTCTCTCTACTACTCTCTACTACTCACTCTACTACTCACTCTCTACTACTCTACTACTCTCTATTACTCTCTCTACTACACACTCTCTACTACTCTCTCTCTACTACACACTCTACTACTTGCTATCTACTACTCACTCTACTACTCACTCTCTACTCCTCCCTACTACTCACTCTCTACTACGCTCTACTACTCTCTGCTACTCACTCTCTACTACTCACTCTCTACTACTCTGCTACTCGCTCTACTACTCACTCTCTACTATTCTCTACTACTCACTCTCTACTATTCTCTACTTCTCACTCTACTACTCTCTACTACTCTCTCTACTACTCACTCTCTACTACTCTACTACTCACTCTACTACTCACTTTACTACTCAACTACTCTCTCGGCTACTCACTCTACTACTCACTCTCTACTACTCTACTACTCTCTCTACTACTCACTCTCTTCTACTCTCTCTCTACTACACACTCTCTACTACTCTCTCTACTACTCACTCTCTTCTACTCTCTCTCTACTACACACTCTCTACTACTATCTCTCTACTACACACTCTACTACTTTCTCTCTACTACTCTGCTACTCACTCTCTACTACTCTCTCTCTACTACTCACTCTACTACTCACTCTCTACTACTCTCTCTGCTACTCACTCTCTACTACTCTCGCTACTACTCTCTCTCTACTACTCTACTACTACTATCTACTACTCACTCTCTAAACTCACTCTCTACTACTCTCTACTACTACTCTCTACTACTCACTCGCTACTACTCACTCTACTGCTCTCTACTACTCTCTACCACTCACTCTCTACTACTCACTCTCTACTACTCTCTCTCTACTACTCCCTCTACTACTCTCTCTCTACTACTCACTCTCTAATACTCACTCTACTACTTTCTACTACTCACTCTCTACTACTCTCTCTCTCTACTACTCTCTACTACTACTCTCTACTACTCTCTACCACTCACTCTCTACTACTCTACTACTCACTCTCTACTACTCTCTACTACTTACTCTCTACTACTCACTCTCTACTACTCTCTACTACTCACTCTCAACTACTCTCTACTACTCACTCTACTACCACTCTACTACTCACTCTCTACTACTCTCTACTACTCTCTCTACTACTCACTCTACTACTCTCTCTCTACTACTCACTCTCTACTAATCTCTACTACTCACTCTACTACTCACTCTACTACTCTCTACTACTCTCTCTGCTACTCACTCCTACTTACTCTACTACTCACTCTCTACTACTCTCTAATACTCTCTCTACTACTCACTCTCTACTACTCTCTCTACTACTCACTCTACTACTCACTCTCAACTACTCACTCTACTACTCTCTACCACTCACTCTCTACCACTCTACTACTCACTCTCTACTACTCTCTACTACTCACTCTCTACTACTCTCTACTACTCTCTCTCTACTACTCACTCTCTACTACTCGCTCTCTACTACTCTCTACTACTCACTCTCTACTACTCTCTACTACTCTCTCTGCTACTCACTCTCTACTACTCTACTTCTCACTCTACTACTCTCTCTACTACTCTACTACTCTCTCTACTACTCTACTACTCTCTCTACTACTCTACTACTCTCTCTACTACTCACTCTCTACTACTCTCTACTACTCTCTCTCTACTACACACTCTACTACTTGCTCTCTACTACTCACTCTACTACTCACTCTCTATTACTCCCTACTACTCACTCTCTACTACTCTCTACTACTCTCTCTGCTACTCACTCTCTACTACTCTCTACTCATCACTCTCTACTACTCTACTACTCTCTACTACTTGCTCTCTACTACTCACTCTACTACTCACTCGCTACTACTCCCTACTACTCACTCTCTAGTACTCTCTACTACTCACTCTCTACTACTCTCTACTACTCACTCTCAACTACTCTCTACTACTCACTCTACTACCACTCTACTACTCACTCTCTACTACTCTCTACTACTCTCTCTACTACTCACTCTAC